>NC_069000.1:28340973-28351822 GCF_001194135.2 Octopus bimaculoides | reverse complement strand
GCCATTAGGCAGGAATAGGGGTCCTATTTTATACTGTGCCGTAGCTGTCTCTCTTGCAAATCTATAGAAAGCCTTGGGGTTTGTTTTTATGCTTTCTACTGCTCTCTTCTCCTTCTCTGCTCTCTCCTTTTCATGGGAGAGTTTGATCTTGTTTTCTATTTCTAACAGTGTTAGTTTTAATTTAGCTCTTTTCCTGTGGGTTTATAGAAGATGTCTGTTTCGATGTGGTTATTGACTATTTTAATTAGGATGTCAAGAAAAGGGAGTTGTTTATTGCTGTGTTCCATGGTGAATTGTATGTTGCTATTAATATTGTTAAGCATCATTTTGAAATTGAGGAGTTTGTCCATGCTGTTTTTCCAAAGTATAAAGCAATTGTCCAGATACCTATTCCAGTTCTCCTTTAAATAGCAATGAAATGAGGTGCCACATTTTTGTAGTGATGACTGATATATTTTAAGCTCTAAGTAACCCATTACAAGGTTCGCAATCACTGGAGCAGCTCGGGTTCCCATTGCAATTCCACAATTTTGTCGATAGTAAAGTGTATTGAACATGAAGTAGTTGTTCAGTAGGATGAATTTGAGTGCTGTGATTATGAATCTGTGGTTGATACATCCTGGGATCTCTTGTGGGTATTTTTCTAGCCAGAAGGTGATCGCTTCTATACCATAATCGTATGGGATATTGGTGTACAAATTCACCACATTGAATGATGCTAACAGGGTTCCTTCATTTATTGTCTTCGGGAGGTGGATAAGCATGTCTAAGTCATCCCTGATGAAGCTTTTCACATATTTTAGAAATGGTCTGAGTAAGATGTTGAGGAAGTTGCTCAAACGGTGGGTTTCACAAGCAGGGGCAGCAATGATGGGTCTCAGTTTGAGGTCAGTAGGGGGAGGAACATTAATGCATAGGCTTGGAGAAACTTTTCAAGCTTTACAAATATGTGGATTTTTGTGTATTTTGGGTAATCCATAGAATAGACTAAGTCTGTATTTAAAATTGGATAAATAGTCAATTTCATGTTTAGTGAGGCCCTTTCCATGTATTTGAAGTAAAGAAGATAAGTTTTTAAGTGTCTTCTGTGGGTTGTATTGTACTATCCTCTCATAGTAAATATTATTTTCCAACATGGAGAGTATTAACTTTTTGTAACACTGTGTGTCCATCACCACTACCGCACTTCCTTTGTCGGCTTCTTTAATGGTGAGGTTTATATCATTTTTTAACTCGATTTCCATTCATTTACAGTATGGTAGGACTTAATTCGTTGTTTTTGTAGGGTATTAAAAGGAAAACTGGTAATGTGTTCACAAAAAGCATCAAGTGCTTTATTTCTGATTTTTGTAGGACAGTATTCACTTTTGTTTTTTACTATTCACACATCTTCGTTAGTGTAGTTGTGAAGTGCTTCTGTGAGGTGTAATTTTCGGCAGAAATCCATAGTGTTATCCTTAATTTCATTCGGGTTCGATCTGTGAGGGGTTGGAGTAAACTCTAAACCTCTTGGTAGAATTTTAGTTTGCTAATTAAAAGTCTTAAATTCATGTTGATCTCATTCAGTTCCTTAAGAGTCCCTTCGTTGAGAGTTTTAACTGTAGAGTTTGGTGTTTGTGACATTTTCAATCTCACATGTAGTGAAATACAATAGAAGTATGTTACAAAAACAAAATAGAAACTACACGTGGAAATGTAAGGGCAAAGAAGAAAAATAAGCGAAAATGCACATTGGAAATCAAAAAAAGTAAACGCTTTTTATGAAAAGTATATATATATATATATATATATACACACACACTGATATATATATACACATAGACATATATATATACATGTGTGTGCATGTGTGTGTGTGTGTGTGCGTGTGTGTGTGTGTACACATACACATGTTTAAAGCATTAAATTCCCTCCCAAATCTGTGAGTTGAAGTTCATGGAATTAGTGCAGCTCAGTGTCAAAGTACTCACAGAAATAAGTGGCAGAAACATTATCTGTGAAAATAAAGCAAACCATGCATGATACACAGATTGTCGATCTGCATACACAAAGTTAATACTTTCTTCTCTAACGCAAGCAACATTTAGCATGGTCAACAATTCTTCAGAATAATAACAATAGAGTTAAGTAAAGCAGGAAATTTCAAACACCATAGATTTTTCATTGTGTTCCTAATGTTAGACAAGCTAGGTGAAAAGGAATGTTGTTTCATTCCCAGTTCAGTATTTACTAGGTTATGCTGTAGAGAACATACTAACTTCCCCTCAGGACTGGATTCAGACATGGTAAGCTCCAGTATTTAATAGTAAATAAAGTTGTGTAAGAACTGAACTTGGCATATATGTAGCCAAAATACATAATAAAGTCATGATAGGTATAAATGATTCACTTCAATCAATAAACAAACATTTACATATAAGGGAATATAGTAAATCATAATTATAAAAACTTGTGTAATAATGATATTTAAAAAAATAAATTGGTGTAGTATGTTAATGTTAATTAGGTTATTTGTAAAGAATCATTGAATATAAATTATAAAACTGCAATAAATGAAAAAATAGTGATTTTTGAAAGTTTTGTTCAGATTTTGGGTCCCTAAGGAGTAATTTGCTTAAGTTCAGCCTTACTCCCATTATCAACTAACTGCATTTTCTTGCCATTTACACATGTCTACATTGCACAAATAAAATGCGATATACATTTGAATAAGATGTCTACTCCACACCTAAGAAGATAGCTGCACAGACCCATAATGATGATGAGGTATGCTGACTGAATGGCCAAGCAATTGATGGTGAAAGGCTAGTTGCATCAAAGTTAACTATTTTAACACAAATCCACCTAAGACATCTTTTGGTTATATTTTTGGAAAACTCTTGGTTTAAACTGCCCATTTGAAATTAAGACTTTCCATTACAATTTTATATAAACACTTCAAGTTATATTCCAAATATCAGTTTGATAGTAAGTTCTTTAATTAAATCCTTCCAAATTTGAGTATATTTTCATTTTAATTATGATAATTAATTACAACACAGAGGTAGTGTATCATATTAAAAATATAGTCATTAAAGAGTTAAACAATGGTAAAACTGGAGAGCAATAATTAGGACAGATCTAAAAATAAAATAATACAGGAACAAGATGATGAAGAGCTGCTACATATCAGACTTTTGCAACTCATATCAACATGGAAAAAAATGAATGTTAAAATAAAGATGTTGACAAGGATGATAACATTCACCTGTAAAATATTCATGCTAAATTTTCACAACAGTCTAATGAAAACAAGCAACAACACACAGAAACAAAATTACTGCTTTCTTCATTTAAACCTATGTTTGAATGCTCATTAATGCACATCTAGTGAAGTGCATGTGATATTTTATACCAACTAATCCATGGCAAAGGATAAAGACAAATTGGTGATGATGAGGATGATTTTCTATGATCTAATTTACCTAATAACAAATGCTGTTTCAAACAGTATCCTTCATTCATTTTTTTACATGTAAATAATAATAATAAAGGCAACTGGCTCCTTTAATCTAGTACAAAAGGTGCCTGATCATAGGTATATTAACTGATATTTCACCCAATATCTCCTACTCTTAAATACCAAGACTCTTTATGATCAGCAGATATATACTGGAAAGGAAAAGCTAATTAAAATAAGCACATACTGGCCTTGAAACGGTGTTATTTGCCATCAAATGATAACAAGCCACACTCAGATGGCTACTATCTAATATAACCACTTTGTAAGTATATTAGCATAAAGTTCAGCATTGAGTTTATGTACCCTCCATGTTTTAACACTACTTAGATAATAGTTCATCATCATCTCACACCATTTAGAGTGTTAGAGCTAAATTTGACAGTTTGCGCAAAAGAAAAAAGCAAACATCAAAAAAAATATTTTAAAAAATCAAAAAGTATCAACTAAATTATGGCTGGGAGACAACAGTTTACTCAAAGTAGGCACCTTCAGCTACCAGCACAGCCTCAAGGTGGCTCTGGAACTTGGCACATACATTCTTCAATGTGTCCCTAGGAATATCTTTGAACACCTCCTTGATTTTGGCCACCAGCTTGGCCTTGGTATTGCAGGCAGAGTGGCTGGTGTCTTTCTCAACCATCTCCACACATGGCAATCCATGGGATTACAAGCAGGGGAATTAGGAGGACAGAAATTGGGGGTTGGTGAAGTCATAGAAGTTCTCTGACAACCACTTCCGATTCTCTTGGCAAAGAGCTAAATCTTGCTGCCACACATATGGCCTTCCTGTAGCAACCCTATCCAACCAGGGATTGACTAGTCTCCAGCAGTTTCACAGAACTGTCTGAATTGAGCCTAAGGCCCTGTTCAAAAGTGTGAGGTAGCATGGCTGGAAACATACCCAAAGATCATCACAGTTTGAGGGAACTTGGTTTTCATGATGCTAAAGTCACATCTTATAGCCTTTTAGAGTGTTCTCAGAACAGTCATGATATCAAAATTTTGAAATTCAGAGCAAATCACCATAATATAGGTAACTCTTTTCCAATATTCAGATGGTTTCCACTCTTTTATGTCAGCTAATGTTTTCTTAACTACAACTTAATTCTTTATGTTGTCAAATATTGTTATTCCTAAAAAAAAAAGAGACATGACAAATCACCAAATTTAATCTGAACATTGTGTGTGTGTACAACATACTGTTCCGTGATGTTAAGATCAACAAAAAAAGTATTCCATCTGGTGAGAGATAAATATCATTTAATAGACACATGTTTTTAAGTACTACTAATAGTTTCATATGTTGAGAAATACCTCAAACATATTCATCAGGCACAAACCACATAAACTAAAAACTGAATGAGAGAAGAAAAGCAAAAAGTTGAGACAGAAGCATATAGGAAATATGAAAGGTTAAAAAATGGAAGGTAAAAAGTAATAAAGGTAAAAGAGTTACCCTCCTTAGACCTTAAATTATAAGGATAGAAAGATATGTTAATAAGGTATAGGCAGAATTTTCCATTTCTTCAAAATGTACTTAAACATATGTTTACAATGCTGAAAACTACAGACCTAGAGTTTAGTGGTGAGTTAGGGATGTTAGATCTGAAAAGGATTTGAGCTCTTTCAGCTAAACATAGCTTACATTTATTTGATCCATTAACTTAAAATGTGGATTTTTCAATTATTTTCCACTAAATCACTACTATTGCTAGGGTTATTGATAGTGATAATAAAATCACTACTACTAATGATAATAATAGTAACAACAATAATTATGATACTTGCCAATCCCCTAAGAATACCCTTAATTCTAATTTCTCTATAAATAGTACTGTATCTTCTCTTTCCACTAATAACACTCAGAGGACAGATAAATGCAACTGCCAATCCGTGACCGTATGCCTGTTGCAAGCCCACTGCAGATTTAACATAGTATACAAATGCACGGACCACAGTATATCGCATAATTCTATTAACTACTATGTCAGATCTACTATTAATTTTAAACAGGGATATTCTGCACATATAAATTCATTTAAGTATGAGGAGCATAGCAAATCTACCTCCCTAGCCAACCATATACACCATCTAATAAATAGAAAGGTACCATAATAGATTCCAGGGTCCCACACCAAGGCCAGTGATCCACTTGTGGACTATGCTTTTTCTACATGTTGTCATAGGTTCTATCACACCTTTAAATTCTTCCATAGATCCAAATGCACACAAAATCAACATGTATAATACATCCATCCACGGTCATTAAAATAAATATACATATATATATATGTATATATGTATGTATATATGTGTGTGTGTATGTATGTATATATATGTATGTATATATGTGTGTGTGTGTGTGTACGTATGTATATATGTGTTTGTGTGTATAGGTGCGTACCTTATATGTATGCTTATGTACATATGTGTGTACATATGTATGTCTGTATATGTATGTATGTATGTATATATATATATATATATATATATATATGTGTGTGTGTACACTCCTTTTTTTCCTCTATCAACATAACTATCTCAGTAACTAGCTAATTTCAACTCAATCATTTTTGATTTTTATAGTTCTTTTTTACTTTAGTTTTCTTAGTTTGTAATTTTAAGTTTAGATTTTAAATTTAAATTTTCAATTTTAGGTTTAATTCTTAATCCTTTACCTCATATTATTTAATGTCGATGAAACTTGGAATACAATTTTAAATATCTGTACTAAACTACTGTTCTTATAACCTTACCTAGATTGGCCTTCCACCCCATTTCTACTAAAACTTAAACAATTGACCCCTAACCCCCATACAATACTGACATATATTGTTACCTTTATTTTTATTTATTTATCTTTCATCTTATTCTTTACCATTACCTCTCTTATTTAATTTTTGTTCCCTTTCTACTCTCTCATACACACTCACTCACAAAGCCCATTTAGGATATATCTGTCATCTCTCTCTCTCATACAACCACTCACAAAACCCATCTATGTCCATCATACATTCTCGCTCTATATACACCTTTACGATATGAATACATCAGTCAGTACACTGCCTAAATATTGCCTGGATTTACCTGGGATTTTAGCTAAAAACCCGTACCTTCATGGAAGTAGCGACCAATATATCCTCTTGAAAAAGATGAGTTGTGAACATTATTCTCCTTCCTATATTCTTCTAACTACTTTTACTCTTTATTCTTCTATTTTACCACTTTATTCCTCTATTTTCTTCCTTAGAAACTGTAAATTTTCCCTGTCTAAAATATTCATACCTTGTCCCTCATGGCAGAATACCCAGTGCACGGATATGCTAACCAACCACTTGGGTAATCCTAGAAACAGCTGAAAGACTTCAAATTCACCTTAACCTAAATAAATTATTCTAAATGACTTGAGATACACATTCTGCTTTAATTTTATTTTTCCGTCAATATAACATATATATGCTATCATGGAACCCTAACACGGATCCCTAGATCCAGCCTTAGTTCTGATCTTCAAACCTAATGGTCAGCGAACTGTAGCACTTACCCAGTGTACCTATTCGTTCAGATCACTAGTGTGCTAAACCACTCATATTCTTTATATACATTCATATATATATATATATATATATATATATATATACAAGGGTATTACCAAAAGTAAGGTTTCCTATCTGATGGAGCTCTCGATTGACGCTACCACCAAGTCTGAAGTTCATGCAGTTATTCAGTTTTTGAACGCAATAGCCATTAGACCAATTGAAATTCGCCAATTAACAGAGGTGTGTGGCAAGTTGTGCATCGATATAAAAAAATGGCTACAAGTGGAGTAGGGAGTTTGCAACTGGTCATACTGAAATTCATGACGAAGAAAGAAGTGGGCAACCATCAACTTCCAACAAGACATTCGCAAAGGTTGAGCAAATTCCATGTGAAAATCAGTAGATCAGTCTGGATGACCTCTGTATTTTGGTTCCAGAGGTTTCCCAAAGCACTGTTCATAGGGTTTTAAGTGAAAAGTTGCAATACCAGAAGGTGTGCGCAACATGGATCCCACAAATCCTCACACAAGACCATAGATTGCAACCCACCTTATAGTCCAGACTTCACACATAGTGACTACCACCAGTTACATAAGCTAAAAGAACATTTGGCCAGAACATGCTTCAGCAACGACAATGAGGTGCAAGATGAGGTTCAACGTTTCCTCAACAACATGATGGTGAGCTGGTATGACATGAGCATACAAAAACTGCCCCAGCACTAACAAAAATGCAACGACTGAAATGGCGATTATCTAGAAAAATGGAAAATGTTCAAATTTCAAATGCTATAAACACTGCAGACAATAAGCATTTCTGTCGTTTCTAAGTATTTTTGGAGTCCTTACTTTTGGAATTACCCTAGTGTGTGTGTGTGTGTATATATATATATATATATATATATATATATTAATATTATCTCAGTTTAAAAAAAACCTTGACAATGTAAATATGTTAATAGTTACCATGGGTAGCAAAAATCACACAAAAAAAACAGGATATCACACCTGTTTTATAGGTAGAGATACCAAGTTAAAGCGATGCATTTTGAGTAGATATGAATAATAACAATAAATGGAGCAAAACACATATAAATAAAAGTTCCTTTAATTCCTACACATGTTTCAAAATATATGTGTGCTCTCCTCCTAAGAAATAAGAGCTGCTGGAATTCCACATATATTGATCGTCAGGGAACCAACATATAGAAGCAAGACAAATGCGAAATGATAAGGTTACGTACGAGTTATAATATTATATGGCCATGTAAGTGACCGTTAGAAGTAAGAACGCTGGTTTACATAGAGTTATAATGGGAGGGGGCTCTGTAAACGCTATACTAAAGGTTTAAATTAAATTATTAAAATGGTGGGGAAGAGGGCAAAATGGGTCACAGTAAAGTAAACTGAAGCCGTAAACTATAAGCTAATTCAAATGTGGAGGAAGGGAGAGAATCAAGAGAGTTCATGATATATAAAAAAATTTCTCCTTAAGGAAATAAATAATAACATACTAATATAAGGCAAAGAATGTAAATATAAAAAAATAAATAAAGCATCATAGCCTTGTAATTATATTATATTAATATACAGATATTAACGCAAATTAATGGTAAAACAAGGTACAGGATATTTAGAAATAATAATAATGATGATATACAAGCTTACAAGAAGATCGGGAATATTTAGTTAAAGTTACTAATGGTACAAACACAACCAATGTGGCATTACTAGGAAGAATTTACTTAACCAAATATAGAAGGGGAAAATAAAGGACAAGTGGCGATGGGGGCAGTAATAGATATTGTTTAAGATTATATTAAAAATATTAAAATTAATAACATACTGATTTGAAGCAAAGAATGTAAACATGATAAATGAAACATCATTGCCTTGTAATATATTAATATACGGATGTTAACGCAAGTCAGTGGTAGAACAAGGTACAAGATATTTTGTTGAGAAATAATAATAACAACAATATACATGCTTACGAGGAGAAGATCGGGTATATTTAGTTAAAGTTACTAGTGGTACAAGAACAACTCGTGTAGCATTACTGGGAAGGAATTACTTAACCAACTATAGAAGGGGAAAATAAAAGACAAGTGGAGATGGATGCAGAAATAGACATTATTTAAGACTATATTAAAAGATATTATTCAGAGGACATTTGGTAAAAAAAAGGGGGAGGGGGGATAAAAAAATAATACCTAAAACCTTAAACTAGTTGGAAGAATGGAATTAATGATAATAAATGAAGGTATGTCTCTGCCAGTGCTGACATCGATACGCTCTCTGTGTTATCTGGTTAACTCGGCGATTCTTGGAGAACAGAATATGGAAAAGCCCCAAGTTACAAAGAGGACAAAAATCCTTACCTTTGTCGTAGGGAACTGAAGTAGCCAGTATAGACCATTCCAAAGAGAATTGCTTATTGCAATCTTTCAGTTCCCAACTAAATTTACTTAGGCCGGTGGTGTTAGCTTTATTCCTATCCCTAAATGAAGAATGGTTTGATATTCTCTTTGAGACCTGCGTCGATGAGCTATCTACGTAAAACGAGACATCAGCGTGAGACATTACCTTGCATTGATAAACCACATTCTTGGTCTTGGCATTCGCACTTAAAAACTTAATTCTATTAGGATTTAATTCTGAGATGCTAATCATATTATTGCTACCGATATTGTTATGTTTGCTAATATTGTACATACTACCAATATTAATACCTAAATGACTATTGCCATCATATGTGTGTGTTAAATTATTGGAGTAATTATTATTGTTATTGATATGAACATTACTATTATTATCATCATAACTGGGATGGCTGTCTAGATATGAATCTAAAAACCTGAAATTATGGGAAGAAATAATCTGTAACAAATTTTTAGTATTAGAAAACCCAAATCTAACCTTATGTGAGTTGATCATTGGGTAATAGCGAGTAATAGTATGCAAATCTCTAATGCAACTTTAAAAAAAAAAAACAGTCAATGAGTGGAAATAACCAATAAACTGATTCCTTATGGGATTTCCCAATCAAATTGCCAGCAAACCATTTTCAGCCAAACCAATTTCAACGGATTTCGCTCAAATCTGATGTTAATGTTACTTATTTTGGTTTGAAATAAAGCACTTGAACACTTAATAATCCTAGCTTAATCCCGGGCAGTGCCGGGCTATACTGCTAGTATATATATATATATATATATATATATATATATATATATATATATATAGCTGTAAAAATATTTGACAATTATTCGGTAGCCATGATAAAACTCCAAGTTTCGGATGCCGGGGCGGAAACCCATGCCGCCATCTCTTCAGTTATCTGGGCATTGAAAATTCCTTTGAAAATGATCATTAAACAAAGTGAAATTACTGCGTGGTTGACCGTTATTAAGATAAAAGAGCTATTAGAATGACCGCTAAGTAAGGGGAGGGAGTAAAAAAGTCCATAGTATTCACGTAAGCGCACCAATCCGTACATGCGCCTATATGTATATACTCATCCACCCTCGCTTGAAACACACACATGCTCACCCACACATTCGCCAAATATATACACATACGCACGCATATATATATATTTGTAATTGGTAATTTCCCTTTGTTTAACGGTCATTTTCATAGGAATTTTCAATGGCCAGATAACTGAAGAGATGGCGGCATGGGTTTCTGCTTTGGCATCCGAAACTCGGAGTTTTAACATGGCTACCAAATAATTGTCACATATTTTTACAGATAAATTCCTCTATTTACATAATATCGAGGTCTCTTTCTTTCTTTTGTTGTCTTTT
>NC_069000.1:28339001-28340761 GCF_001194135.2 Octopus bimaculoides | reverse complement strand
GTAATATATTACACTAAAAGTTTAATATAGAACATTAAAGTCGGTGACACAAGCTAGAGGTATCATCAATAACTGCGTGGTTACAAGTCGTAGTTTTATTTGCAGTCGAATGTAAGAAACAAAAAAAGAATTGTTTTTGAAAGAAAACTTCTTCGTAGAAGAACAAGGATTTGGAATTTTACCTCTTATGAATAAGTATCCTTTTCATTTGTTTATTTTCTTTTAACTTAAGTAACATTTGAGTTATGACTTAATCTTTGTTTACTTTCTGAGAATTCTCACTATAATTTTCATTCAACTTTTATTACAGCGACCACTTAGCTTTGATTCTCTTTGAAAAATAGAAACCATTACGAAACCACTTTCTTTTCACTATTGTTTCTTTTTTTCACTTTATCTCTTTACAATTATTTGAATTACAAATCTCATTTAGAATTACAAATTTTCATTTTTCGTTTTCCTACACATCTCTGTTACCTGTTCCCACTCTCTCTTTCATAACTACCGCTTCCTCTCCCTCTCCCTTTATCTCTTTACACGTATCTCTCTTCCATATCTTACTCTTTTTCTCATTTCTCTCCTTCACTTTCATACCTTCCTCTTTTTTCAGTTCTCTTTCCTTTCCTTTCCATCTCACAACATCTTCCTCTCCTCATGTCACCTCACCCTCTCCCTCATATACTTCTCATTTTCCCCCTCTTCTCACTCCGTTTCTCCCTTTCTCTCACATCCTTCATCCTTTCCGGTCTCCCCCTCAGTCTGTCTCTTTTTATCTTCTCATCCTCTCCTTTCCTCTGTCTCTCTTTCTCTTCTCCTCCTTTCCTTCACTGTCACTCTCTTCCCCTCCTCTTCTCACTCTGTCTCTCTTTCTCTCCCCTTCCTCTATCTCTCTAACACCCCATACTCCCTCTCTTCCTCATATCACCCCCACTCTTCCTCACATCACTCCTCTCTTCCTCATATCACCCCCCTTCTCTTCCTAATATCACTCTCTCTATTTCCTTCATATCTCCCTCTCTCTTTCCTTCATATCTCCCTCTCTCTTTCCCTATTCCCCCTTCTGTGTTTCTTCTTTTCTACCTCCCGCTATCTTTCACTTCCTCTCTATCCTCTACTCCCCTTCTGGGCTTAAAAAACGAAGATGGCACCAAAGTGGGAGAAGAAAGAATTAAATCTTTTGTTGCGAGCATGGACGATTGCTAGTGGCGATCCGCCAAACAACATCACTGCTGCACTGAAAAACAATGGCTTTCACAGAACCACTAATCAGACAGAGCAGAAGAAGAATGAATTCCTCCGATCCTATACGCTCATCAGACCACAGATTGACACCCTGGATGTCATAATCGAAAGCCATTGTGGAAAGGCTGATAAGGATGGAGAATATGAAAAGGAAAAAACACCCGGAAGTCTCTTTGATCCAGTGGCTCCTCAAGAGAATGAATCACCCACCCCTGTGAATGACCAGGCAGAAAAGGATAGTGAAGCCAAGGAAGCAGCAACTAGAAGCCCCTCTGTGCCAGTGGTCCTACAAAGGAAAGGAGCCCTCACCCCATTGGACAACCAGAGAAAAAAGTTCCCACCACAAGAAAAGGAAGGACGGAACACAAGCATAAAGAAGGAAAGGAAGGAAAAGGAAAATGCAAAAATGAAACAACCAAAACCGAAACCCCAATCCACCAAACAAAAAACAGAAAACCCCTAGGAGGATCCAATGCCATCCAAAACCCTACAGGAAAAAAGAAATTTGGAAGGCACTC
>NC_069000.1:28335929-28338188 GCF_001194135.2 Octopus bimaculoides | reverse complement strand
CATAGGCAAATTTGAAGATTGCCTCACTAGAATTAAAGAAATCCTCATGAAACTGGAACACCACGTGACCATATTTCTTATGGGTGATTTCAACTTCCCCAACGTCAAATGGCCCAAAGGTCTCATACTCTCAGGAATGACTCATCGCAAGCAAGCACAGGTGGAGTCCCTGCTCAACCTCACCAATGCCCTATTCATGGAGCAAGCTGTTCTCAGACCAACTAGAGTGAATAACATTCTGGATCTCTGCTTCATGAACAATATGGACATCATTCATGATGTGAAAGTGACACCGGCATTAGCCTTGGATCACAACATAATAGAGCTGTCTATGTTTGGGCTGAAAGTAACCAGAGACATACAGCCTAAAGGAAGCGCCCGAAATCTCTCCAATCTGAACTTCCACAAAGCAGACTGGAAACTGATCCAGAAAGAGATCCTCAGAGAGGATTGGCCAAAATGTCTCTCCACACCAGACATTGACATGAAACTAGAATGTTTCATGTCTATTGTGCAAGCCATATGCCAGAAATATGTCCCAGAGCACAAGGCCAAAACAAATAGGAACAAGATTCCAAGGGAGAGAAAGATCCTCATGAGATGACGGATGAAAGTTGCAAATCGACTCAACCAGCATCCCAAAAGTAGCGAAAGGTCCAGCCTAAAAACGACCCTGATGGAGATTGAAAAAAGGCTGCAACAATCCTATGTGAGGCAGAGAGCAGACAAAGAAGCCTGGGTTATAAAAAACATTAAGTCAAACCCAAAGGCCTTCTTTCATTACGCGAAAGAAACAGCCTCAGTACACTGCAAGATTTAACTCCTCTTCAAAAAGGATGGCTCCCTCACAGACAGTCCGACTAGGATCAGTGAGGTACTGAATGACCAGTTCGAAAGTGTCTTCACCACCCCATTGGAACACAGAAAAGTGAACAAACCAGTGGACTTCTTTGCTACCGCCCCTATAACCAGAGAGGCAGTTACGATGGAATACATCGACATTAGTGAAGATGTACTACTAGCTATAGATGAAATGGACACAAACTCAACTGCTGGTCCTGATGGTTTCCCAGCAATCCTCCTCAAATCGTGTAAGTGTACCCTGGCAAAACCCCTCAAGATCCTCTTCCAGAGCTTTCTTGCAATTGGCAGACTGCCAAGCAAGCTGAAGGAGGGGATAATATGCCCAATCCATAAAGGGGGAAGCAGAGCAGATGCCAAAAACTATAGGCCTATCTCTCTGACTTCACACATCAGCAAAGTCATGGAAAGGATAGTCAGAGGAAAACTAATCACATTCCTTGAAGAAAATAACTTGCTGAGTGATACCCAGCATGGCTTTCGACCATGTAGGAGCTGCCTGGCCCAGCTATTACAACAATATGACTGGGTGTTGAGACAGTTACTCAACAACTCAAATGTGGACGTAATATACCTTGATTTTGCAAAAGCTTTTGACAAAGTGGATCATGGAATGATATGCCACAAACTGTGTGGTCTTGGCATAGCTGGATAACTTGGAGAGTGGTTACATGACTTTCTGAAAGATAGAAGTCAGGCAGTAGTGGCTAATGGAGCCACCTCCATGAAAACACAAATAGTGAGTGGTGTTCCACAGAGCACTGTATTGGGACCACTGCTTTTTATAGTGGCCCTCTCAGATAGGCCCTCAAGTACCCGGATAGCCACCCTTGCATGCTACGCAGACGATACGAAAGTCTTGCAGAAAATACAGAACCCCACTGATGTTGCACATCTGCAGTAAATTGAGTTGGACTCAATATACAGATGGGCTGAGGATAATAATATGCAGTTTAATGCTGAAAAATTCCAAGTCATGTGCTACCAACGTCCAAAACTGAATATGAAACTTACAGAGTACACTGGTCCGCAGGGAATTTTAATCCCAGAGCCTAAATCAATGAGAGACCTGGGTATCAACATGAGTGATAATACCTCTTTCCAAGTGCACATTACCAGGATGGCGACAAAGTGCAGACGACTGGCTGGATGGATCCTGAGAACATTCAGAACCAGAGATAAGGAAACCATGATGGTCCTCTGGAGGACATTCATCCTCAGCAGCCTGGATTACTGCTCACAGCTATGGTCACCCACCAGTGTGAAATTAATAGCAGACCTTGAAGCAATCCAGAGAATATTCACAAAGAAGATTGTCTCTTTGCAACTGGTCAGCTACTGGGAAAGGCTGAAACAGCTAAGACTCTACTCCCTGGAGAGAAGGCGGGAGAGGTATGC
>NC_069000.1:28331103-28335010 GCF_001194135.2 Octopus bimaculoides | reverse complement strand
ATAATTGGGTATTCTTCCAGCAGTGCATTGGATAGATATTATCCCTTAGTGGGTTGGATTCACAATCCCTAACTTTCTTTGATATATATATATATATATATATAAACATACATGTATATATATAAACATGAATCTGATAAAACCTGAATCTGTTAAAAATATCTGGTTAATAATTCTATTTGGAAAACAGATTAAATCAAATCTGGTTTCCCAATTCCAAAATGCTGTTAATAAGAATTTTCCAAGACATTCTCACTACTTCCCAGTTATAAACACACACAAGGTTAGATTTGGATTTTCAAACACTAAAAGTATCTCGCAAATAATATCTGCACACAATATGAGACTATTAAATTCGCATACGGGTACCGATAGCAATGACATTAATTCCGACAATACAAACCATCACCATTATAACAATACAGATAATAACCTAAGTAACAATAATTATAAGAAGAAATATAATAATAATAAGTACCACAACAACATCATTATTTCAGAAGTTAATAGCAACAGAATTAGTTTTTTAAGTGATAATGCGAAACTCAAGAACACTATATATCAATGCAAAGTCACCACTCCTACTGATGTATCTTTTTACATTGGATCTTCCTCTTCACCAATTTCCAGAAGAATATCAAACCATTATTCCTCTTTTAGGGATAGAAATAAATGCAACACCACAAGTCTCAGCAAATTAATTTGGGGACTTAAAGATAACAATATACAATTTAACTTAGACTGGCTAATTCTCTCCACATCTATACCATACGATAAAGGTAAGAAATTTTGCCCATTATGTAATATGGAACTGTTCTTCATTTTATTCTCGAAGAATAAACTGATGAATACG
Organism: Octopus bimaculoides; assembly: GCF_001194135.2. Taxonomy (NCBI): domain Eukaryota; kingdom Metazoa; phylum Mollusca; class Cephalopoda; order Octopoda; family Octopodidae; genus Octopus; species Octopus bimaculoides. Next base: position 28,334,157 of record NC_069000.1, on the reverse strand, counting down.
TTCATCGAAAGAGCATACAGATGTAAACATTGGCAAACTCATGTGTTTTCTTCATATGAATAACCCCTACAAATTTATATAACAGAGGCGACTTACCTATTTATCTAGTAGTTACTCACATAATTCAAGCAATGCAAGTTAATCATACCTTTATATGTTTAAAGGTATAATTGGCTTGTATCGCTTGATATATGTTATCTGAACACTTTCTATCTTTTGAACCCAAATTAGGACACCCAGCACACCTGTAAACATGAACTTAAACATTACTTTCAGTTTAACTTAACATAAACATTACTTCCAACTATGTTCAATACGTTGTGCTCCAATAACCTTATACATTTGATTTCATTGCTACTTCGTAACTCCATCTCCTTCACTTGTTGCTTTCACTTTCTTCAGCAAAGATAGGAGTTATTTATCCTGTTTAGGCTATGTTAGTGGCATTATTCTGCGTCTGAGAATTTTAATTGTCTTCTTTAACTTTCTTAGACATATCTAAGATTCGTTTGTTTACATTTATCGTAAGATGAATTCAAAACATATAAATATTTTCTTCTCCCTGCTTTATTACATATAAAATACTGCACCACACAAAATTTTATTTTATCTATTGAAAAACCCTTACATCAACAAATATAGAGCGTGATTATTGAAGTAAACTTCGGTAATAATATTAACTTAGTTTAAACAAGTAATTTTTACTCCATTAACCTCCTTTTTTTTGCCCCATCTGATTTCCATTTCACTTAACAACACAATCTCTCTCTTCAGATTAATAGATCATCCATCACCTTTATAAATTGTCATACACTTAATATCTTACTAGTTCATACAAGCATCATTTTCCTATACATATAGCACTGCCTTAATATTCATTACCACACGACTATCATGTGTATATGCATACAAATGTATGTATATGTATGTATGTGTATGTATGTGTGTGTATATATATGTGCATATATGTATATATATGTACTTATAGGCCTTAATCTTCATTACCACATGTCTATCATATGTATGTGCATACAAATATATGTATGTGTATGTATGTGTGTGTATATGTATGTGTATATATGTGTGTGTATATATATATATATATGTGAACATATGTATGTGAACATATGTATGTATATGAACATGTATATATATATATATATATATATATATATATCTGTAAAGATATGTGACACTTATTCAGTAGCCATGATAAAACTCCGAGTTTCCGATGCCAGGGTGGGGGTCCACTCCAAACATCTCTTCAGTTATCCGGCTACCGGAGATTCTTTTGAAAAATAACCCCAGTTATCCAGCTACCGGAGATTCTTTTGAAAAAATGGTCTAATAGTATAGAAGTTGATCGGAAACTCGGAGTTTTATCATGGCTACTGAATAAGTGTCACGTATCTTTACAGATACATTCCTCTATTTGCATAATATTGAGGTCTCTTTCTTTCTTTCGTTGCCATTCCTGCCAAATATATATATATATATATATATATTTATATGCATTTATATCAACACTACATGTATAAATACAAGATTAATTCCCCTTTACGGTCCTATAATACATAAAACACTCTTCTCCCATTTTTATCAGGTTTTAAATCATTTTATTGACTTCCCATTCTAAATTCTAAATTTCTTCTTTTCCTTCCCTCCTTGTCCAATGTACTGTTTCGTAGCGTTGCAACTTCCAACGGTTTTTTCAAATAAGATAGGTAGCAATCTTCTCTACCCACAGTTATCACATTCGGTTAAAATGTCTTACGGTTAAGTTGGCTCTTATGTATTTCCCTGAAGAGAAGATTACATCTTTATCAACATCACTCACTCCTATGGAAGTAACCATTTGTAATCTTCGAAACACATGTCGGAAATAAAAGAATTTATTTAACATATGCGTATTACTCCATTTATTAAATTTTATATAAACATATATGTATATATATAAACATATATGTACATATATAAATATATGTGTGTGTGAGAAAGGTTTAGTTCAAGTAGAACATTAGTGGTGGGGGGCACAAAAAGTTACATTTCTAATAAAGATTCATGTCAAATTAATAGCTTGCTAATTCAAGTATTTAAAATATGAAAATATTAGAAGTAAAAAGTGTGTTATGAACATATATAGTATGTAATCCTATATAAACTTAACTAACACTTAAAAAACGGAGAAGAGAAGACGTTAAAAGTCTTTAGAAAGTTTAATCCATACGATCATTTCGAATGATATACCAACATGTAGGAAACATAGAAAAATTAAATTAATTATAATAATAATTAAAAATAATATTATATTAATTTAATTACGTATTACCATTCTCCTCTGTGGAAAAGATGAAGAAAACATTAAAAAAGTTATTAACAAAAGAATATTACAATGAAAACTTCAGAGAGCCTGTGTCAGATAAAGTCGATCGGATATTCATAAAAAGATTTTGAAAGAAGAAAAAGAGATACAGGAACATGCTTAGGGAGTGTTGAGTCTATCTGTGTAAGAACTAGAACTGTTTTGGCCAACAGATGTTTTTTAATATAAGTAGGAAAGATCGGAGACAAAAAAAAATGTAACATTGCGCATACACACCTAACACACATAAATGCACATGCTCGCACATAAAAGTGCATACATCTACACGTATATACATTCGAATACAAATAAATAATAATAATAATAATTTCTGAAATCAGAAACAGAGGGGTTTATCATAGCAGCCCAAGATCAATGCCTACCTACAAAGAACTACCAGGCCAACATATTAAAGAACGGCAGCTCCCCATTATGTCGTATATGCCAACAACAAAATGAGACCATCGATCATGTTGTCTCCATGTGCAGTCTGCTTGCGCCTACAGAGTATCTCAACAGGCATGATAGAGCTGCACAATATATTCACTGGGTAATTTGCAAAAACCTGAACTTGCCCCATGATAAAAACTGGTGGGAACATAAACCACCCCCAGTACTTGAAAATGATCACATCGCACTCCTCTGGAACTTCACCATTCAAACTGACAGAAAGATAGATGCAAATAGGCCAG
>NC_069000.1:28329930-28330959 GCF_001194135.2 Octopus bimaculoides | reverse complement strand
TCCTACGTAAAATACTATCTATGTGATCTCAAATTTTAAAACAAACACATAATTTTCTTATGGTTTCTTAAACATTCTCTAGAACAATACTATGTACAAATCCAAATATATGGTGCCCTAGGCATAACACCTACATGAACTTCTAACTTGTTGTCTCTTGAGGTCTCTGGGTGAGACTTGGATCCAACTTGTACAAATGCAAAGCAAAAGTCAAACATAAAATAATAAAAATAATAATAATAATAATAATAATAATAATAATAATAATAATAATAATAATAATAATAATAATAAGCGTCTAGTGGGATATGATAGCTATATTTAAATTTTAGTGTGTATTGACAGCTATGGCTGGTGTGCTATGAAAAATGGTGAAAAAAATTAAAGAAATAGCTTAAGGCGGTGCTCCAGTATGGCCACAGTCAAATTACTGAAACAAATAAAAGAAGTGAGTCTAGGATAAGGGGTTTAGGTATATAGGTGTGATTTAAAAGAAGTTACGAGAAAATCGAAGGGTAGGAAAAATAATTGGGTTAAATATTATAGTGACGATGTAACATTATGGTAAGATAGTATTATATTAAGAATTGAGAGAGAAAATATAAAAGAAAAGTACTTACCACCGTTAGAAAAAATTGTTGATAAATAATTCGTAATAACAGGGATTCTGTTTTTTTTAAATTTATTTATGAGTCAGAGTCGTAGTGTAGGGGAGATAATGCTAAATGTATATTCCAGGAAAAAATTATTCTCGGGGAATACACACGTATACACCTACACACACATATACACAGACAAAAAACATACACATACACTCAAATCTACACACACAAAACAGATGCAAGTAAATATATGGAAAAACATATACATATACACACATAGGTACATAAACATATGTTTATAAACATCTATATACGCACATATATACACACACACACATATATATATATATATATATATATATATATATACATACATTATATACACACATATACATAGATAAACATACGTAAATACGTGTATATATAT
>NC_069000.1:28308744-28329920 GCF_001194135.2 Octopus bimaculoides | reverse complement strand
GTGTATATATATATATATATATATATATATATATATATATATATATATGTGTGTGTGTGCGTGTGTGTGTGTGTGTGTGTGCGTATATCGATTTTTATAAACACATGTTTATGTACCTATGTGTGTATATGTATGAGTTTTTCCAAATATACTTGCATCCGTTTTGTGTATGTGTAGGTGTATATATGTAGGTTTGAGTGTATGCATATGTTTTTTGTCTATGTATGTTTGTATGTGTAGGTGTATACGAGTGTATTCCCGGAGAATAATTTTTTCCTGAATATACATTTAGCATTATCTCCCCTACACTATTACTCTGTGAACCATAAATAATTTTGTTTTTTTCAATCCATTATTATGAATTACTTAACAATTCTTTCTGACGGTAGTATGTACTTTTCTTTTTTATTTTCTCTTCCAATTCTTAACATTAACAACTATACCTTCTTTTCTTCTTACAAACGAATATAATACTATCTTACCATAATGTTACATCCTGTCGTTTTTATATTTACCCCAATTATGTTTTCCTACCCTTCGATTTTCTAGTAACTTATTTTAAATCACATCCATATACCTAAACCTCTTATCCTTAGACACTCATCTTTTAGTAAACTATTTATTTTTCAATTTTTTCACCATTTTTCATTGCACACCACCCATAACTGTCAGTACACACTAAAATTTAAATATAGCTATCATATCCCTCAAGATGCTTATTATTAACATGTATTCAAATGTATATACGTGTAGGTGTATACACTTTTATGTGGGAGCATTTGTGTGTGTTAGATACGTGTGTGCAATGTTATATTTTTTTGTCTCCGATCTTTCCTACTTATATTAAATTGGCCAAAACAGTTCTAGTTCTTACACAGACAGACTCAATACTACATAAGCATGTTCCTATATTTCTTTTTCCTCTTTCACAATCTTTTTATGAATATCCGATCGAGTTTATCCGACACAGGCTCTCTGTAGTTTTCATTGTAATATTCTTTAATACCTTTTTTGATGTTTTCTTCATCTTTTCCACAAAGGAGAATGGTAATACGTTACTGAATTAATTTAATTATTATAATTAATTTAATTTTTCCATGTTTCTTACATGTTGGTATTATCATTCGAAACGATCTATGGATTCTCCATTTTTTAACTGTTAGTTGAGTTCATATAGGATTATATTCTATATGTGCTCATAACACATTTTTTTTTTATTTTTATATATACACACACACACATATATTATATTATATATTATGCAGCTGTCCTCATTCATATGCATCACATGACTTTACCAGAACAGTCTTCTTTCTTGCACACTACACCTAAGCTTCTTATACCCAATTCTTCTCTTAAATCATTTACACTCTGTTGTACATGTACACTAACATTACCTGTCCAGCAGAACATTGCTTTTCAAACAATGAAAAAAAACAACAACAAATAGTCTCAAAAAAAAAAAAATGTGAGTTAGAGCAGAGATTTCTACAGCCAAATGCATTGTCTGTTGCACCCCTACCCCTATTCATTTCTCAGTCTATTGAATAACAGTCCAGGTATTTACTTATTTGGAAAACTGGAAATAAAAACAATACCGAAATGAGCCTTTTAGTTATAAAGATCATACAACACATAAAGAATGCCACGAAGGTCAGCTATGCTTTCACAGTGGACTGTAAGCAAATGACACCATTAGCAAAGTTATTGCTTACAACCATATAGTGAAACACACGTTTAGATGGGGAGAACACCTCCACTTTAAGTGACCGGCACTTCTTTATGCAACAGTCTTCATCCAATCACATCAGATGACCAAACCAATGCAGTCTTCTCTCTTGCACGCCTGAATATGATTCCTCTTATGCCTAACTTTTCTCTCAACACACTAGTGCTCTGTTACACATGTACACTGACATTGCACATCCAGCAGAGCATACCAACTTCATTCCTCTCTAGTCTTCACATATCCTCTGCATTCAGGGCCCACATCTCAATACCATACATATGCATCATACAATTTTCCTTTCACTCAGAGAGTGAAATAAAAAAGCACCACCAACTCCCAAGTCATTTCCAAAGCAGTGATGTAAACAAAAATTACAAAAATTCTTTTCCGAAAAGAAGAAAATCCAGCTTATGTGGGTGTCCTGATCTGAAAATCAGCCATTTATAGCTATTTTAAATAGTCCAGTGAAATTTTATTGAAATGGCATCATATCTCAGGATTTATTTCTTTCTTTACCTACTACAAATATGCCAAAAACTCAAGTCCCTACGGTTTGTACTTTTGGATTTAGCTAGGTCTGAAAATAGCATGAAACTGTTTGTGACACATAGCAAAATAGGTTTTATATAAATATTCTTAAAAATTGCCAAAAAAGTTTCCTTTTCAAGAACCTTTAAAAAAATAGGCAACTGTTATACCATAGTCACTTTTAATTTGTGTAATTTGAAAATGATTAACACCTTAGTTTCAAAGATATGACATCACAAATAAGGCTAATTATTCATTTAGGCCAATTAGGCAAGATTTCGACCAATTCACTGACCATTCAAACTGACATATTTCCTACAATATTCATGCAAATTTCACAAATGAGGTATCAAAATGTTTCTTTTTGAATGCTCTCCAAGAAGTACAGTAGAAATTACATTTAAATATTTTCAAAAATTCAGTGATACCTATTTTTATCTAAACTTTAAGCTTCATTTTAAACTCAATTTATCATCACTTGGTATTTATTAATCAAGTAATTTATTTAATTACCAATAAGCAACAAAACAACATATATTCAAATATCAGAAACAATTCTTTACAATCAGAAAATTACATTATTTATTTTATTTACCTTTTCTTTGGATTTTGGAAATATATCTTTCTTGGGAAATCTAAATGTTGGTCTTTTAATTTTGGAAGGACTCCTGAAATAAATGGAAAAAATGACAATATTAAAAAGATTAGATACAATAAACATATTTTAGATGAGAGACAAAAAGGAAAATATACTATAATTTTACTTGTGATGATATTTTGACATTTTTGCATAGTGTTGGTAAGAATATTCTCTTATAACTGAATTCCAACTGTTGATTATGTAATTACAACACCTAATCATTAGGTGTCTTTGGTAGAATTCCTGCTGTTGGAAACATTCTGAGCAGGTATCTAGTTTCTTCTCTTCCTATGTTATCCTGCAGCTATTGGGAAGGTAAGGTATTTTGTTTTAAGGACATACTGGATACTAGTAATAGGATATGAACTTACCCACTTTTACACTATAACTCTCTTCATAATATTCATGATCTGGTCCAACAATTTGGTGCCTCTCTGATAACTTCTTTTAAGGCATCTTCTTTATTCTTGTAACAGTTGACTATGATGTTGCCACACTAGATAGGTGAGATACCTGTTTAACTATACAGGTGACTAGACTGCATCCTACTCCAGGGATTTTTCATGTCTACATATCCTCAACTGCTTTATCATACTGTTGTCAATAAGATTGGCTGGACTCTTCATTTGGTACACATTAAGACCTTCTTTCACCCATTCATTCTCCATATTTAGTAACCTTTCTTAACGCTTCCATGCTGCTTACTTTTCAGAAACATAAGTGCACGTGTACCATTATCCTTCCATACACAGTTCTCTCCCACAATGTGGTGGTATTCTCTGATATGCTGCCTTGCAATCTAAAACACCTCATGTCACTATTTACTTATGACATAAAAGTTTGGCCAACCTCTTATTTTCTGCTTTTCCCTTTGTTAAACGTAGTTCACTGCTGCCCCATTCTTCCAAACCTTCAAAGCCTACCTCTTCACTTTTAATAGCTCTGTCTGCTTCCCTGTTTCGCCACATCGCCTTAAGTCACCTGTAACTTTGCAAATGTTGCAGATTGGTCAAATACTTCAATTAGAATGTCTCTAAATCTCTGACTGTTTGAAGGATCTTCAAGTTTCCATATAGTTCTTTTCCAGATTGGTTTGCATCTCTGGGTCCTTCTCACTCTAAGTCTGCAATTACTAGCTACTAACCTATGTTAAGTAGTACATTCCTCAACAGGAAAAAACTTTGCTTTCACAAACATCTATCGATTAAGTTTTCTGGTGAGAATGTAGTCAATCTAGCTTTTGTGTCCACCAGATTCATAGGTGATCAGGTGGTTAGTAAATTTCCTGAAGTTAGCGTTGCAGATCTACAAGTTATTTGCATCACAGAACTCTAACAGCCTCATTCCTACTTCATTTCTAAGACCAAAGTTGTAACCTCCATGAACATTATGAAATCCACCAGAGTGTGCCCAATATGTCTACCAAAATTACCAGCCATGACAATAAGGTCATTGTCATCTGTCACCAAGGTAATCTGCAGAAGGGCCTCATAGAAATGCACTATCTGTTCATCTGCCAGTCCAGCTTGTGTAGCAAATGCCAAGATAAAAGTTACTGTTGTATAACCTAACACTAATCTTAACTTAACAATCCTATCACACACTCACTGACCACCTCAGACACTTTATCAACCTATTTCTCTGCCAAGAATACACCTACACCACACACCTTCACTCACACACACACACACAAAACACAAAGTGCACTGTGTATTTGTGAACACAGCTTTAGTGGGCTATAAATGGAAGATGACTTTATGTAATGTCATGCAGCTTATACCAAATTTTAACTTACTCATTTCTCTTTCAGTCATAACAACAGCATCGACATGGCAGATTTCAGTGTGATAAGGAAATGAGAAGATATAATTCAGAGATTGCTGGCTTCTTAAAGATGATTAGGTTCTTGGTGCTAAAGATTGAGGAAAAACTGAAGGGCTTTGGTAAGGATCTGTCAACTATGAGCAAAAGAAAGAAACATTCTCTGCAGTTCCAGGATATCGTGAATGACAATCCCATTGAATCAATGAGAGACATTGATGGGCTGCTCATGGTAAGATGTCAGCTTTTAGATGTCTGGTGCACAAAGACATTAGGTAAAAATCCTATGTGATGAGGAGAGGGCTGTCATGTCCAACAAGACCCAGAAGAACTATGCAATAATGTGACATCCAACATATGGTGCCCTAGCTCTCCTGATTAGACCCTCCCTAACTGTTGCATCTGGGATTTTAAAGTGGAGGGGAGCCACACAATGCCAAGAACTCCTTGGGGGTTGCCATCAAAAACATGTACGCAGCATCAATGAAATCCACAAGATCCTGGAACACAATCACTTCCCTTGATCCCATTGGAACTGAAAGCTGCTTTGTTGAATGGTCTGTTTCTTTGGTGCATCTAGTTGAACATGTGGACAATTTTTTAATGGGAGTATGCTGATTTTTCTGCTTTGTGTCTTTGTTTTTCTTTATATATTTTCTTTCAGTTACCTGACTCATCCTCCTTCCTTCTCTCTCTCTCTTTTTCTCAGTGTCCATCCTCAAAAAATGTAAGCATGGTGAGAAAATTGATAAACTGATGCTTCCCAACAAAAAAATACTATGTGGAATTCATTTCCCCATGTGTCATAGAATGCATCCTTGTCACTCACACCATTATAAATGCAGTGGGCCAGGAACTACTAATAGGGACCCTGAAACTATTTACATTATTGGGTGGAATTCTGATTAAAGCACCCCACATAACCCCTCATAACTATATTATATAGAATTTTCAGAAAATTTTTGTGAATTTGTGTTCTACACATGGGAATTCATGTGATTATGCAAATTTTTTTTTAATTCTTTAATCTCTACCTCCACCCTCACCCCCAATTTAGGGGAAAGTTAACATTTAAATTACAAAAAGTTTTTTGTGTGTAAATCCCAACAATGGACCTCCTTTGAGCACATCATTCCATTAAACATGTTTATGAGTAAAAAATAATGTAAAACATTAATACATATCAGAGTGACAAAGAAACAAGGAAGGTACCAGGTGGTCAAGGGATGTGTTAAATCACCCCCTTAAAAAAATTTTTTTTTTTTACATAATTGTATGAATTCCCATGTGTAGAATACAAATTTACAAAACTTTTCTTAAAATTCAAAAAAAAAAAATAGAAAAAAGTTATGAGGGGTGCTTAAACCAAGATTCTGCCCATTATTGTTCACAAATTGTGATATAAAATTTTAAAATAATAAAAAAACAAACAAGCAGAAGGACAACACTGAATATTGTAAGGAGCTTATTCTGGAGCCAATTATTTATGCTAGCTGACATTACCACTCCTTAGAGAAATCAAAACCAGGCTAAATTGTCTAAGTTCACTTACTTGATGTCTTCCATATTGACTAGCTGCTCTTCTTCAGAATCTTCTTCTTCAAACATCATATAACCTTTGTCTTTCTTTTCCTTACGGCTTTCTTTCTTCTTTTTATCTGTGTCTTTCTTCTTGCTTTGTCGCTCGTTGTCATCTTCACCAACTATAGGCAACAAATAAATCAGTTTAAGCTATATTAGTATATACAAAAATATTACAAACAAAAATGTTTCACCTTTAAGTGAAAACAATAGAGATAAACATAGTATTGTTTTTTCATGTTACACTTTGTCATAAACCACTTTATCAGATGAGATGGTCAGTCAGAATAAGGTAAAACATGTCGAGTCATTGACTAATATTGTTTTTTGTTCACAGCATATTTCTAGTTAACTTTTTAACCTTTCTTGCATTAGATTGGTAAATGCTAACTTATATGGACAACATATCTGAATTATTAAATCTCTAAAACAATTGAAGCATTTAGTAGCAGTGTCGTAAGCGCCAACCCAGCCATTTTGGAGATTAGTTTATCATTTTCTTTGTCTCAACATCTAGAATCTGAAAAATTGGGAGGAAGAACCAATCTGGCTGAAAAAAACTGTACCTCAATGCTACTGACACAATGCTCACTCACCCAAACTCAGACCAGAGAGTTTAGTAACACACCATCATAAGCACACAGGTGTGGTCTCTGTATCGTTTTCCAAGGTGTTATGGCTCATTTTCTAACATTCTTAGTTACCATCATAACAATAATGGGCTATTATCCTACTATTTGTCTTACCTCTGAAAGATACTTAAAACACAAACAATATCTTTAGCGGGGTTCGGTAGGTTTTTTCTAGGTATTATGGCTAAAATATGCAATGCAATACACCATTTCATAGTACCAGTATATACTACAAAATGAGAAAGATGCAGTATTTGTTTCATCTTTCAGATGCATACATACATAAATAATTTTACATAGGTGGAATGATTAGAGGAGGTCTTCACAGTTATTTTAAGACCAAAACCAGCTTCCTAACTTCATTCCTTGCCAACATATTGCATTCTGAAAGTTGCAAAACTTTGATTGCATTTTTCTCAGTTTTTAAGTTGTGGTGCTTATGACAGTCTGTTACTAAACGCCTCAATTATGTTATCTCAGCCAATGTACAATCTTGTACATTTACTTAGTGATACTTTCATCACTATTTCAGAAAATATAGTGTCAGCTATACTTCACTGGGAGAGTCAAAATAATGTTGATATTTATCTAGAATTGCTTCCTGTACAAGTTTTATATTTTGTTTTATTACAGCATGATTATTTTTAACTGTCAATTAATTCCATTCATTAAATGAATTAACATTAGCTTACAGTGTTTTGTTGTTGAACCTTCAAGTCAGTTCTGATTGAGCAGTGCTTTTGTTAAAGGCATTCTGACTGACCAGATTGTCTTTCTTTTAAGTGAATAAATTGTATTCTCTGTTAAGATGGTAAGATATGGTTTAAGAAAAATTTAGTTAAATATATGTGTATATATATATATGTGTGTGTGTGTGTGTATATATATATATATATATATGCATACATATTTATATGTATATATATGTATGTACATACATGAGTATGCACATACACATATGGCATGTATGTGCATGCACACATGCATATACACATACATATATAAATACATACCTATACACACGTATTCTCTAAAGATAAAAAAAAAGGAACTATTATAAAGTGATCAAAACAAAAAGATTATTTACTTGAGGCAGAATCAATTCCTGTGGAAGGCCGGTATAGCCCAGGGAAATCTTTGTCATGACCATCTGCGCTTTCATAACTCATGATGATAACAGTAGTGGTGGTGGAGGTGATGATAGATTCTTAATATCTTCAGGAATGAAACTCTTCTAAAAGCAGCTTCTCCTGAAAGCTAGAGAATATTAAATTGCTTTTTACAAAAGTAACTCAAGTACAATACAATAACAAGTACAAGGAAAATACTTAACCTTTCTAATTTGAATTTTGAGAATGATTCTCACGCCACCATTCAAAATCTCTCGATTCAAAGTGTTAAATGGCCCATTATATTGTTTTATGTGAGAACCTTTTGTTATGTTTCAAACACTATTTTGATAATAAAAATGCTATTTTATTACATCTGTCCTAAATTTTCAATTATTTTTCAAAACTAATTGCAACATAAAGCTGACACCTCCATAAAGAAGTGCCCATCACTCAAAGTGGATGCAACATGAGGAAGATATGGGATGAATTACTGAAGAACAACATCAGGAAGCTGAACTTTTCAGGTGAGATGACAAAGGACGAGATACTTGGTGCCTGGCCATACTGATGAAGACCCATACCCCACAGCAGAAGTGTTAAGACTGATCCATGCAGTGCCATGTGAAAGCACACAGCACATTTCTTCAAACATAAAGAACTGTAACTACATATATTCCAAGGGGTATTTCAAATCATTAGTGACTCTGCCAATCTACTCCTGCCCTCCTCATAATAATAATGATGATGTTATTGATTATGATGATGATGATTGAATATGCATACTGACTGATCCATGTCTGTTTGATACTAGGATTGTGAAGAAAGCATATGACTGGCGCTACAATTTATTGACCGTATGAAGAAGAACAGCAAAGCTGACTTCCTCAGGATTTGTTCTCAAGAGCCAGAACAAATTCCACAAAGCATTTTGTCTAATGTTCTAATAATTCTGTCAATCTTCCCTAAATAAGGATTTCTAACATAGGCACATGACAGCAAATTTCTTGTGGGGGAGATAGCAGATTGAACAGTTAAGAAATATAGAAGGCCAAGACAAAAATTACTACCGAAAAGATTTTAAAAAAAGCAGTTAAGGAAACTCCCAAATTGGAAGAGCCCAGGATTGGATGGGGTCCAAGGTTACAGGATGAAGAAGATGGGAGGGCTCTATGAAAGGATAGTACAACAACTAGATGAGTCCTTGCAGGAGGGCACAGAACCCAGCTGGATGACAAAGAGAAAGATATTATTATGTGCCAAGGATCCTGAAAAGGGTAATATTGCATCCAACTTTCAACCAATAACAAGCCTTCTGCTAATATGGAAACTATTGTCAGGTGCTTTGGCCAGTGAATTGTATAAATTCTTAAAAAGAAGTAGGCTGCTACCCACTGAACATAAAGGGTGCTGAGAGGAACCATGGAATGAAAGATTAGCTGTTAATTGATGATCTAATTATCAGAAACTGCAAGAGAAGACACACAAACCTGGGCATGGCATGGATTGACTATCATAAAGCATGGAAATTTATGGAGTAGCAGAAAACATGAGAAGCTTTATATGGAACAGTATGAAATGTTGGAGAACTGAATTGACAGCAGGGAATCAGATATTAGGAGAGGTGAAAATCAAGAGAGGAATCTTCCAGAGGACAGTGTATCCCCTACTGGTCTTTGTGCTGGGAATGATCCCCTTGAGTGAAATACAACAGAAGACAAAGTTGGGATGTGATTGGGAAGCAGTAAGGGAAAACTTGAACCACTTGTTATTCATGGACGACTTGAAGTTGTTCGCAAAAAGTGAGACAGAACTGGACAATCCAGTCTAATCTGTGCAGATTTTCTCAAATGATATCAAGATGGAATTTAAACTCTCAAAATGTGTTATGATGGTGATGAGATGAAGAGAGCTTGTCAGGACAGAAGGCATATGTATGCCATGTGGTGAAATGATGAAGGCAACTGAACCTGAATCTGGTTGTAAATACCTGGGAATATTCGAGGCAAATGGAAATGATATAAAAGAAAAGATAAAGAAAGAGTACACCTACAGCAAGTGAGAAAAATATTGGCTTCAAAGCTGAATGCCAGAAACATAATTTCAGCAATAAACTCATACAGTTTCAGTAATTCAGTATGGTGCTGGAATCCTGAAGTGAACAGAGGAGGAGCTAAAAGAGTTGGACAGGAAGACAAGAAAGCTCCTAATGATGCATGGAGCCCATCATCTGCGTGGAGACACTGATTGCCTATACATGAAGAAAGAAAATGGAGGAAGGGGACTGATAAGTGTGGAAGACTGTGTATGTATCAAATTCAGGAGCTTAATGAGATACCTCTCCCAAAGTAAGGAAACCTTGCAAGTGTCAGTTAGGAATGAGAGAATATTGAAAGCATAGAAGAAGGGAAAAACAAAGGAAGAGGTACAAAAAGGACATGAAGAAGTATTAGGCAACAAAGGACTACACAATTCTATGTAGCCAAAACAGCATTGAATCTAATATTCCTCTAATTATTAGACTTTATAGTGTGACTGTCCCTACCTCTTCTACACCTCATCATGCTCATGGCCAAATCAGTGAATGGTTGCTGAAAGCAGATTAGGATCAGGCAATACTTCACCGAGAGGAGATATAAGCTTCTGCTTATTCCTGTCTGAAGTATCGTCCGATACTTCGGACTTATCGTCCGATGAATTTACTTTGTTGACATTCTTCATCGACAGAATTTTTATATCTTTCAACCTTTCAGTCAAGTCCGCCTTTCTTCCAGTAACATACTGTCCATATAATCTTAAATATTTCTTTAACTCAGGCACAGTAAGTACTTCGATAGCTGAATCATCGAGCTGCTTTATATCCATGATAAGACGTAAAACAATAACAATAGCGTGGATGTCTGCGGAAGTTTAATTGTCTACATGCAGTACCGCCTAGCCAAGGGAGATAACCTACTTATAGGAAAGCCCTATAGAGGATTGTGAGCACTTGACACTGTTCCAGATGCCATACACCCTGTCTTGGTCTTTGTTTGACTCAGGACTGTAGCTCTGTTAAACAGACAAGCTGTGGAAATATCCATCTGACAAATGATGACCGCCTACCCACCATCAAGGAATTCCTGAAGATTTTGCAATCTCAGCATACATCTGCACATCATCAGTCACAACATGCCTAAGCCTCCACCCAAATGGAGCATTTGACCAATGGCATATGTCCCTTCCACAGGAAGCAGAAGAGCAGGGATTTTAGTCCAGCCAGTTGTGAACTGGAGCAAGGTACCAGAGCTAGGCATTAATATTGGGTTGGCAACTAAGTTCCAGACGTTTTTTTTAAATTTTGGAATTTATAGCATTTTTAAATTTTGGAATCTACTTTTTTTTAGAATTCTATTTTTGAATCATTTTGGAATCTTTTTTTTTTTTTTTTCTAGTTAATTTTAGTTAATTTTTGTTTATTTTCAGATCATTAAAATGGAATGTCAAGTTAAGAAAAACAAGCATTTTTTACACCTCCTTTTTGCTTTTAATCAAGGTTCTAAGGCCACAAAAGCTGCTCATGACATTTGTGCTGTGTATAGAGAGGGTGCTATAGCTGAAATGGAAATTTTGAACTTAAAGATGCATCTTGTTCTGGCTATCCACCCCATCCCTTAGACCCCACCCTTGCTTCCCCCACACCCCAACACCACACCACCACACTGCCCACTTCCCAGCACCTACACCATCATCCAAACACCTACACATGCACACGTCAATGTCACCAGCCCCCTTCCACACGCGCATACACGTTCTCACATACACACGCATGCACACCTTTGTTTTGGGATCACCACTACTTTATTATCTCCCTTCTTCCTAGCTCTCCTGTGTAACCCCTCTGTCCTGCATTCACCATGACAGATCGCTAGCCACTATACCTTTTTCTATTTTCTCTCCCTGTTTATTTCTGTGTTCTTTACTATCGAAGAGAGTAGGCTCGAAACATAAAAGACTTTCTCACTTCCCGAGCGTTAAACTAATACATCGGTTTATTGTTTACTAACCTGTCTTCGTCTTTTGTTTTTTTTGTAAATTCTCACTATACATATATACATATATATATATATATATATATATATATAGACATGGTTCTTGGTATGCCTAAGTCTCTTCCAGGCACACACACACACACACACACACACACACACACACACACACACACACATCATCATCATTATTTAGCATCCGCTTTCCATGAGTTTGACAGTTTGACTGAAACTGGTAAGCCGGAGAGCCACACTAGGTTCCACTTTGAATTTGGCTTGGTCTCTATGATGCTTACACTCTGCCGTACATGCACACTGACATTGCACATCCAGCGAAGCATACTAGATTCATTTTTTTCAACCCTTCGCATGTCCTCTGCTATCACAGCCCATGTTTCACTGCTGTGTAGCATGACTGTTCACACACAGGCATCATACAATCTGCCTTTCACTCTCAAGGAGAGGCCCTCTGTTGCAAACAAAGGCAGAAGCTCTCTGAACTTTGCCCAGCCCATTCTTCTTCTAGCATCTACTGTCTCAGAGCATCCCCCTCCACTGCTGACTTGGTCACCTAGGTAACAAAAGCTATTAACTACTTCTAAGTATCCCCACTGGCATTTGATAAAGTCTATTTACAGTATATTTCTAGTGTTTACTGTACCTGTGCATCTACCACACACAAATACTATTTCCCTGTTAACCTTTTTCTAATATTGCTGCACCTCTGGGTATACCCAGCTCACACTGGGTATACCTTGTGGAGTTTCCACCTATGCCTTTTCTACATATCAAGCAGGGCTATCTACCTGAAGGGATTTGTGATTTGTCAGCTTTCCTACAAACTAAGACTTTGATTTTTGTAAAATTATCTCTAAGACCCTTTGATTCCAGACTTTGCTTCCACTCCTGAAATTTCTTCTGTAGTTCTGGTAGTGATTCAACAACAAGGAGAAGATCATCAGCATAAAGGAACTCCCAAGGTAGCCCAACTTAAATTCCACTGTCATTGCTTGGAGGACTATGATGAACAAGAGGGTGCCAAGGACTGATCCATGGTGGACTCCTACTTGTACACTGAATTCATCTTCTCTTCTCAGTCAACCTGACTGTGCTGAATAATAAGGATGAAAGTATCCATCTGAAAGTAATGGGCAATGTCTTTTGACAAGCAGCCAAGCTCTAAGCTCTCTCTAACTGGAAGTGGGAGTAATGTGTGGATGAGAGACTGCTGCCCATGTAGCGAGACACTGCATAGCATATGCCTCCCTCATCACCTTGCCTCCTGCTGAAGCTAAACATAAAAAATAATTTAAACTGGACTACATCTTGGAGATGTATCTAAGACATGCTCTCTCATTTCACATACTTACATACCTATCTTATGAAATACCCAGCACACTCATGGCTACTGACAACAAGATTGCTTCTTACAGAGGTGTCTGTCAGGGGGATCCTCTTGGTCAGCTCCTTTTTGCCTTGGCTGTTGCTGATGTTGCCTGATCAGTCCACTCACCTTTCAATATCAGATACCTGGATGACTCAATCCTGGGTGGCTCCGCTGGGTCTGTAGTTAGAGATCTTCAACAGGTCATCCAGGTTCTAAAGTTCCTTGGGCTTGAGATCAACCTGTCCAAGTCAGAGGTGATAAATGTGAACTATGGTGAGGCTGAATTCCAAGATGCTGTACTCAGCATCCAGCCAGTCTTGATGGGAGCTCAGCTGATGCCAAGAGACACCTCCTGCATTCCTGGCTCCTTAATCCTCTCAAAAGCCATAAGAGGGTACCTGGAGATCAAGCTTGCAAACCTATTTAGGATGATAGAGAGATTGTGCTTCATTGACACACACATGACACTCTCCCTCTTGAGGAATTGCTCTGACCTGCCTAAGCTCCTTTTCTCACTATGCAGTGTATATGTCACCCTCTCACAAATCGACTCAGTGAAATCGATGCCACCATTTGGTGCTGTGCTGAACAGATAGTTTTGACAATGCTGACTGGTAACAGAATGGCCTCCATTCTGCTTTGGACCTGGCTCTGCTGACCTATTTTTCTTCAATCTCATCCAGCAGCACCCTTAATGGTGAGGTACTTTGTGGAATGAATAAACCTAACATGGCCTGGAAACTGGAGCCAGTTCTGGCTGATAGGACCCCTGAAGGTTTTGCTGTCCCCCAGAATATAGATATCCAACAGAACTGGCATGACATCAAAGGCAAATCTACCTTCACGCAGATTGAGACACACTTAGACCTGCACTGCCTTGCCTGTCTCCATTCTGCTTCACAGCCAAACAGTGACATGTGGCTCAGTTCAGTGCCCTCCTCATGAACTGGTTCATTTCTTGATGATGAGTGCACTTGTATTGGAGTGGCCCTGCACCTCAGTCTCCACATGTGCAAGCTGCACAAATACTGTTGTGGAGCCATACTCAATAAATTTGGCCTGCATCCATTATCCTGCAGCCAAAGTATAGGCTGGTTTCCGTGACATGTTGCTCTGAACTATATCATTAAAAGGGGCCTTGATGCAGCAGAGTTTCCACCACAACTGGAGCCTGTAAGTCTTGAACAAAGGAATGGTAAGCACTCCAACAGAATAACCTTATTCCCATACGGGGGTGGGGGAATCTCTAATTTGGTATGTGACAAGCAGCAACACATTCTCCTTCTCCAACTTTGCTGTATTGGCCACAAACCCAAGTATCACCACCCATAATGCAGAGAAGAAGAAGTTAAACAGATACAGAAGCTTGACTTGCTACTTTCTCTCTGTGCAATCAAGACCTCAAGTGTTCTCAGACTACACTGCTGATTACTTTCACAAAATCAAGCTAACAATAGCCTGCCTGAGAAATGAGCCCCACAAGATGGGGTGACTATTGCAGCAAGTGTCGCTGGCTATTCTCTACAGAAACATCTTTGCAATTATGTCCAGAAGGCACAGTTGAACACACCATTCGATCTGGTGTAACAACCTGTTAGTTCCTACAAACCCACCTTTTGCTACTTAGTTCTCCTTTTTTTCTTTTTCTTTTTCTTTGTTTCCTTGTTGATATAATTGTTTTCTTTTTTCCTCAATAGTTTAATCTTTTATACTTTTAATGTTTATTTTTCTTTGTTTTCTTTCCATTTGATTTTTTTGTCTTGTTCCTTCATTCTCATTTTTGTTGTTTCATTTTTATTGTTGTTGTTTAAACCAACACTGACAGTGATGGTAGTGCTTTGTTATTACAGTGAGAAGGCAGAATGAAAACAGCTCTTCCAATCTATAATTTCACCCCACTAACTTTTTGGTGAAAAATTCAAAGCTATACCTTCTCAAAATATTTCAAGAAATGGGTAAATTTTCAAAATTAATCAGAAAGTATTTTGGGGTATACTTATGTCTGATCTTGATTCTGTGAATGATGTAGCATTGCTATCATCCATCTACGAACACATTCAGAGCAAGACACACAGACTGGAAGAAAATTATGACAGAATTGGCTCTAAACTTAACTCAGAAAAATGTAAAACACAAGGAATAATACCAAACAACAAACTTGTGTGAGAATCAGCAATGACGACATGGAAGTTGTTGAAGAATTTGTTTACTTTGGGGTAACAGTCAAGAAAGATGGAAGATGAATGGCAGATATAAAGAACAGGAGAGCATTCTACAATCTAACAAAGGTATGGAGAAGCAAAGGTACAGGCAGTAAAATGAAGCTGATGCTATTCAAGACATTGGTCTGGCCAGTATTACTCTACGGATATGAAAACTGGAAAGTGACAAAAATGGAAGAAAAAACAATGGACAGCTTCCAATTCACATGCTTAAGGAGATTACACAACATCAAGTGGTTGCAAAGAGTCTGAAATTACACAATTGAGATGAAAATGGGCATCAACAGGATCAGTGATGAAATAAGATTAAGTTGCTGGAACTGGATGAGGTAGGTCCTCAGACAAGATCAAGAAGGCAGTTGTATGGTAGCACCAAAGTGGCAGCCTGGGAGATAAAGAGCAGCAGGGTGTCCTAAAACCACATGGTGAAGGACCATTGACATGGAAAAGAGATAAAGGGTGGAGAAGCTGGAATGACACAAGAACAATTGTAGAAAACAGAGGTGGTTGGAGAACTCATGTTGTGGCCTTATGTGCTCATGGCACAAAGAGAACTAACTAACTATGCCTGGTATGCCAATTCTGCTATCCACAATTTTAAATTCAAAACCAAAAGTTCTGTAGGCAAGTACAGATGATTTCTTAATTGATCCAAGTGCCATGACTGGCACTTATTAATCCCATGGGGATGAATGGCAACATTGACTCCACTATAGTTTTCTACAACATTTTTATGCCTTTTGGAGAGAGGGGGTGTAAAAGAAAAACAGAAAGAGAAATCAAAGGCAAATTGATTTCTCACAATATTTGAATTAAGAAAATTGTTGCAGTAAGATAAAACATATCTTAATTTTACCATTTTTGTCAACAGCTATGATAACTATTTTAATGATGGAGATAATACAGAGTACAACTGTAGAACCATAAAAAGAAAAGAGAGAATATCATAGATAGATTTCACAGAAATACATTATTAAAATAAAGATTGGCATTTGTTTTACAATGTAAAGCTAAAGAGAGCTTGGACACCAGACTACCACAGCTAGCTTTCCCAAATGCATTTAACTAGATGGATTGAGACAATGTACAACGTTTGTATAACATGAATTTTATCCATAATTCATGTGACAACTTTGTAGATAAGTGGAGAAGTATTTTCAATTGCATCATCTCAAGTATATGACAAGTATAGGTTTATCTTCTCTAGAGGAGGAACAGGCAATCCAAAACACAATAAATGACCTCTTTTTTAAGTCACAAGGGAGCACTTAGGCAATTACTTGACCTGCTAGAAACAGTAGTTAAATCTCCTTTAAATCAATCCTAAACCTTAAAAAAAAAAGCCATGTTGGATAGGGTAGTCCTAAATATACTATGTCTGAATGAACTATGGGGGCTATGATAGTCGAAATGTGTTTAATGAAAGGCCTGTTCATTGAGAGTTAAACAACAACAAAGCTATATTTCTGATGAATTAACTGCATAAAATTGTACTATTGCATGGTGCCTTTATGTGCCATAATCTGGATAGCCATTTAGAAACCTAGGATTAAGGGGAAAAAATGACTGATGAGAGCTTGTTTTATAACAGAGATGTGTTAAAACCAGAATCAAAATAAAGTAAACTTTTGAGGTTTATTGGTAAAAGTGAACTCAGCATAGCAAACCAACAATATACTCAACAGCACAGTTTTGTTACAACAGTTCAGGTACTTTCAGTGACACATTTAAGACATTTTTTGCAAAATCTAGGCAACTAATTCTCTTATTCTTTAAATTTCCATCAATTGACTTTGCACATGCTAGGGCATCACCTTCAAGGGTTTTAGTAGATTATATTGACGTCAGTACTTAGTAGGGTACTCATTTTATCAATTTCCATTTATCAAATGGTTGAGTTTGCCTCTTGAATTATATCCTTGTAGAGCTTCTAAAGTTTCAATCTTAAATTGCATTCACAAAACATTGGTCAACCTAAGTTATTGTAGAAGACACTTACCTAAAGTACCACACAATGGGATCAAACCCACACCCATATAGCTGTGAAAGAAATTTAACTACATGATTATGCCTGTACAAATGAAATAAGAATGAAAGAAAATCTCCCACTAGCTTTTATGGATACTGATCTGTTACAAGTGCTTTTTGTCATCGGAGGAACTGAGTTAAGCACTGCAAACAATTAACCTTTTCATCAATATCACAGTTCTGTTACTACTTACCTCTAATGTAACCTACTTACATCAAGCCAATATTTCTTTAAAGCTATGTCTATCCAAGTGATCTTTCAGCTTCCATATTCCTTCAGATTCACTTGAGGGTTTGGGGTACCTGAAGGCAATGAGGAAATTACCTATATGGTTACTTGAACCAAAGAAGGAATGAATCTCTTTATGGTTACAAACCAAACAGAGAACTTCTATATGGTCACTTAACATGCTATAAATAGCAAATTTTCCTCAAACCTACCATATTAAAAAATCTTCACATTAAACAATGTGATATAAAGTACATTATTTCCTGCAAAGAAAAAAAAGGGAGGATGAGAGCTTGAATGCTTTTAATCATAGGTCAGCCCAATCAGGAGTGACTTAGGACAAAGCAACAACTTAAACCTCTAAGCTATGAATAAGTGACAAAATTCAATCCTAGGTTCTTGGAGTCTTGTGATGTAAATGAGCTAACATTTTGCAACACTTTAGAAAATTGGCCACCAACTGATCAGTTGAATACACAAACCAGATGAACTTGTTTAGGTTATCTCTACAGATTTTCTATAGAAATTATAACCAGCACTGATTCTTTTTATGTTTCGTATCCATATTTCAGGAGTTTTTGCTCCTTCATCAGCACCCATCTAACTCATTAATCAGCCACAAATTCATTGCTTAAATAGCCACTGAATATGATGTTATTGAATATACCAATTTTACATATTAAACACATTCCTGGAAGCCGGTATATAAATATTAATGACCTGTAGGGACACTGTATTTTATTACACAACCATAATATCCGACAAAGTTTATTAAACGTTTTTATAAGTCAATACTGTGGTCTACTGTTTAGCAGTGCTGTTACATCACATTAATATCAATAAAAAAAGACATGAAAATGACATTACAAGAGGTCGCTGAATGAGGAGAATATGTGGGAGAAGTCTACTCTAAGTAAACCCAGCAAAAAGACCAGCTAATGAAGTTGACAGCTATATGAAAGACTGTGCAATTACGAACATGAAGACAGGGAAAGCAGCTGTACCATCAGGGTTAGTTGCTGAGATGCTGAAAATATGAGGTGAAATACTAAGCATTAATGACTTGCATAGTCAATCAGTTGTACAGAAAAGTGTCATAGCCAATGACACAGCGATATCAACTACTTCAGAAAAGAACTTCAGTGGCATGCAATTGATGAATCAAGACAGTAACAAAGAGTTATGGAATAACTGTTATGAAGAGAGTTATTTAAGACAAGATGCTGTTGTTGTCTTATGTCGAGCTGGGCTACCGTTAATGTCACCTTCCTGATGATACAGCTACAAGAGCTAAAAAAGTACCAACTAGCATTCATTGACCTGAAGGACTCTGTCAAGGTACCATGTTCTGTAGCTGGTGGTCACTAAAATCAATCAGGCATAGGAATGTCATGCAATGAAGCTTAGGAATGCCATGTAAACCAAGCACATAGTTTAGTTCTCAGCCCCTCCTGATTATTATAGGTATTAAGGTCATAACAGAGAAGTTTATGACTTGCTGCCTGTGTGAACCCCTGGAGCTGATGATCTAGTTTTCATAGTTGAATATGCCAAAGAATCAGAGAAAATTCCAGACATGAAAGTAGAATTTAAAGATTCTATAGCCACAAAGATGACTATGACCAACAGGTAGGATCAGTATTGTATACTAAGTATAAACTGCAGATGAAGAGGTGCAGAGGAATCATAGGTAGCCTGACAGAGAAGAAAGAAACTTGTAAGAGACGTACAGGAGTAATTAACTGTAAGAAATAAATTTTTTCAAATACTTACAGGAAACCTAGTAATAGTTAATAGCTTCTATTGCCTAGGTGACAAAATTAGCATTGGAGGTAGATACTTCAAAAGCTTGGAAGCCAGAGAATGGGATAGAAAAAGCTCAGAGAACTATTACCGCTATGTGTAAGAGGATTCTCTCTCTGAGTGAAGGGCAGACTGTATGATGTTTGTGTACAAAGTGTGAGGCTGCATGATAAGACATGGACATTGAATGCTGAGGATGTGTGAAGGCTGGAAAGAAAAGAAGCAAGTATACACCACTCGATATGTAATCTATGTATGCATGAGCAACATTGTCCAAATGAACTAAGAGAAAGGCTGTAGAGAGAAGACTGTACTAGTGATTTATGTGTTTGGAGGATGACTGTTGAATACATAAGTGCCAAGCAATCCAAGTGGAAGAAACATGGGAAAGAAGAAGAGGAACTAAGTCATAGAAAGAAGTGATGAAATCCAATCTCAAGAAGTTGAAAGTCACAAAGGAGATAAAGGATTGTAACAAATAGAAATGGCAGGACACTATGCTAGAGTAAAAGTAGATATAAAATTATGACGATGATGACAATAAGAGAAGAGAAAAATATGCTCCAAGATATGATAGATGCTGCTTTATCAGAGACTGCTTTTCTCATCAAAGGAATTGATCTTAGCAATTCTCATGGTTAAGATACCACTTACTACAATCACCCCTTTGTCTACCTGATTACTATCTATTTTGGTCATGAATACAATGCAATGCTGATGTCATGATTTAAACTACTGATCCCCTTCAATGTTCTTTTGTTAACATATCGACTTGGCTACACACACACACATTACTAAGTAATAGCACAGATTTCAAACATGGAACAAAGATGGTGGGGAGAAGTTGAGATCTGCTGTAAAATTAAGTAAAATAATTATAATGTTACGAATTCAATTTCCAAACTGAATGGTGCATTTGTGTCCTTTGAGACAGGCACTTTATTTCATGTTGGTCCAGTCTACTGAACTGAAAAGAAGTGCAACAGAGGTTAATCCTGCAATGGCCTTGTGTCCTGTTCAGTGAGAGGTTTTATACTCTCAGTTACTTCAACACTTTGGAAACCAGCAGAACTTCAGTCTAATGAATCTGTAGGCTTGAGACAGACATTTTACAAGAAAGCTCGAACATACTCAGGCAAAAACTAAGAATTTTCAGTTGAAATTATTGAAACCAAATTAAATATAATCTGCAGAATATCCAATGTGGTTTTGAAAGTGAATTTGAGCTTAACAGGATAAGAAAAGGTAATGATTCATACAAGGACTGGAACAAAAATAAGTTGTGTCTATAAAGAGATGTGGCTGATATAGATGTTAAGTACTAGATAAACAAAAAAAAATTTGAGTGCCAGCAGTTAAAATAGAGGTCAGCAAGTAGAGGTATTGGATAGAATACTTAAAACTCATTTTTCCACATATTGTGAAAAAAAAAAAAAAAA
>NC_069000.1:28298519-28308644 GCF_001194135.2 Octopus bimaculoides | reverse complement strand
TAGATAGATAGATAGATAGATAGATAGATATACATATATATATATAGATAGATATACATAAACATGTATATATATATATTACATATATATAAATATATATTCCACCCTGTTGGAACACAGACAAGTGAATGAACCAGTGGACTTCTTTGCCACCTCACCTATTACCAGTGAGGCAGTTACAATGGAATACATCAATATTAGCGAAGGTAGACGCAAACTCAACTGATGGTCCTGATGGTTTCCCAGCAATCCTCCTCAAATTGTGTAAGCGTGCCCTGGCAAAACCCCTCCAGATTCTCTTCCAGAGCTTTCTTGCAAATGGCAGATTGCCAAGCAAGCTGAAGGAGGAAATAATATGCCCAATCTATAAAGGGGGGAGCAGAGCAGATGCCAAAAACTATAGGCATATCTCTCTGACTTCACACATCAGCAAAGTCATGGAAAGGATAGTCGGAGGGAAAGTAATTGCATTCCTTGAAGAAAATAATTTGCTGAGTGATACCCAGCATGGCTTTCGACCATGTAGGAGCTGCCTGGCCCAGCTATTACAACAATATGACTGGGTGTTGAGACAGTTACTCAACAACTCAAATGTGGACATAATATACCTTGATTTTGCAAAAGCTTTTGACAAAGTGGATCATGGTATGATATGCCACAAACTGCGTGATCTTGGCATAGCTGGAAAACTTGGAGAGTGACTCTGCCAGTACTGGTGCCATAACAAAACTCCCAGTACTCTGTGAAGTGGTTCATGGTAGGAAAGGCCCATGCCAAAAACAGACAATAGAGCTTGGCTCAGCCCTCTGGCTTGCCAGCTCTTGTCAAACCATCCAACCCATGCCAGCATGGAAGACGGATTTGAATGATAATGATTGATGGATGATACATACATACATACATACATACATACATACATACAAACAAACAAACAAACTATCAATCAGCTGGTTCCAAACAATAATAATCCCAGAAAATCAATGAAGACCATCATTGTTGTAGTTGACTAGCAGAATTGTGATTCATGAAAACATTCAATATAAGTAGTATGTATTGAGGAGGGACCCATTTATATTTGCAAAGATACGGAAAACCATTTCATCCATGCCAAGCGGTTACTTAGCAAGGTTAGAAACCCTCATGAACATGGTATTCTTTGGTTCTCCAATGAGAAAAAATTTAATCAAGACCAAATGTCTAACCAGATGATGATGAACACATTCTTCTGATGTATCCAGAGTGATACTTTGCTTCCAGTAACTGTAATTGTTGTAGGAGTGATGAGTAATGAAGGTCATGTTATGCTGCCTTGTATCTTTCCACAGAGTCTTACAATTAATGCTACTGGATATGTTGAGGTGCTGGAGAGAGTTATTAAGTCCAGGGTGGATGAAATACACAGCAGAACATCATAAGTATTTCAACAAGACCCAGCACCTTTTCACAAAGCCCAGGTAGCCCAAAAATGAATATCAGAGAACCCTTATGATTATATATCACCAAACTTATGGCCTCCAAAGAAGCCTGACTTAATTCTCATGGACTATAGATTTTCATAAATTCCCTTTTTTGTTAATGCTTTTCGCCATCGTTTGGAAGTGCGTCGTGAAAACAATAAAGAAAAGGACTGGAAAAGTCTGTCGTGGAGGCACCATGGAGGCGAGGTAGGCGTTCAAAGATCATGGATTATCAATTTTTTTTATTTATTTTTACTTTAAAAAAGGCTTCCCTCGTCGTTTCAAAGTGCGTGGTGCAAAAACAAATTTTTTAATTTTTTAATGAACGGAGAAAACCCAACTTACATTAAGGGCTATTCTGAAACTTCGCCACTGAATGAATGATACTACCATCAATAAAGTACTACATCAAAACAGACAAAAATTATTTGTTTCTAGTACTAGTTCAGTATTAATGGAGTAGACCATTAATCAGAGGCGTTCCAATCTCTACCCTCTAATTGTATATCTTATATTGTATATCTTTAATTAGATTACCAGTGTTGTTTGTATTTCTTTGTATAGTGTGTAATATGTGATTAGAAATGGGAGACTTGGTGGCTATTTCTAAGAAAACGAATAACTTTTTAAGAGATATTCCTTCGTTGTTAGCTTTTATTTATCATCGAAAAAGATGACAAACGAAACCGGATAACAAAAAACGAAAGCACGAAGCAAACAAACATCTTGTTAACTTTCTCAATGAATGAAGAAACAAATAAACATCTATTTCTATAAATTATATCATCTTCAAAAATAATAATAGAATCAAATGTAAGGACAGGATTTCGTTTGGAATGTCATTCCGAGTTGCTGTTTTGTTTTTTTTTTAGTTTTTCTTGAACAGACATTCTTTCGTCTGTCAAAAAATCCTGATTTTATGTCAGCCTGTTTTGGTGTAATTGTTTCAGTATCACGTAAACCTCCAGATAGAGTAGATATATGATTAAAGGCCGTGGCTGACACGTCTTTCTTGGAGTGTGCCGCTATGTTATTTGCTATTTTAGAAGGTAGGGTACAATTTGAGGAAGATTTAGTCATTGTTTCTAGCTGGTCAAGCAATCACATAAAGTCTCTTCCTCTGGTGCTTTCGCTTCAACTCAAACTTAATTGAACAGACCCTATGACTCAAGGCTTCCAATCATAATTAACATTTTATCTTTTGAAGGGTGTGTAGGGCTGCATTATTTAATATTGTTTTACTTATTTAAGATTATTGAATGTGATTTAAAAGAAATTAAGCTGCTATTTGTAGCAGCACGAGCGACTACACAGAGACTAACGTACGACTGTCATCAGATTGTTGTTGCTAGTTAACCCAACCCCCTTCCTCGCCCTAAGTCATCCCTGATCGACGTATGATCAAAGACGTTCCAGCTTTCACCATTCCTTTTCGTGTATCCAAACCTACATTGTCCTTCGTTCCATATTTTTCATGGTAGTAAGATGTATCATTTGATGGAGATTTAACTGCTCTTTCTAGCGAGTCGACGTATCGATGTACACACGCATATAACATACACACAATATGCATATATATATATACTAAACACACAAATGTGTGTGTGTGTGTGTGTGTGTGAGGACGATATGCTTGGATGTGAATGTGCGAGATGACTATTTCTGTTTGCCGATGATGGGATGGGTTAATCTGCTATAAAATCGATAAATTGTAGGATTCGAAAGAAAGGCTGCAGCTAACTGAGGTGAAGTGCAGTGAAGTGTTACTTTCCACCATTATCTCACTTTTAAGAAATGAGCATATATCAAGAAACCTTTTTACCATCTACAAATTCTTGTTTACCCCAAGCGTTTATTCCTAATCTTTCCATTGTTATATGTTTAAATACGATTACATATATGCGTGTGTGTTTTATTAAATAAGATTATTTCTTCACACCGAAAGGTTTCGTACAATTGATTACCGTCGATCGAACTCATCAATGGGTCTGAAATAATTTAGAATGTTTCAAACTTAGAGATGTGTTTGGTTGACCAAGCGAACAAAGCCTTTACCTACGAGGAAATAATCCAGTTTAACGCAGGTGTATGGTGATCACTTCGTATTTTTGCACAGAAACACAAATGATTTAGAATTTAAAAAAATTGCATAAAATATATTAAGATCGCATATGTACACAGACAGATAGATAGATAGATAGAGAATGTAGACGGAGAGACAGGCGCGCACACATGTATAAAACCAGGAATATACTACTCACATACAATATAATAGCATAACCACTCAAATCGTCTTTCAGAATGAGCTTTTTTTCCTGACTTCTAAACTTACCGATAATCATGTGTGTGTGTGTGTGTGCGTATGTATGTATGTATGTATATATCTCTATATATTTATTACGGAATTCTCCCTCCGATAAATTAAGTAAATAAAGAACATTTTCGTTAGGTTTCTCTTTGCATTTATTACGGAATTCTCCTTCCGATACACTAAATAAATAAAGAACATTTTTTTGTTAGTTACCTTAAACAATTTTTACATATCCACCTATATATAAAAGAGAAGATATATTACATATATTACCAATAGTATCTTATCACTTATATTTATTTACACGTTTTATTAAAGCCTCTAGATTAAGTAAGACAGTGATACTTAATTTATATACCTATATATTGTTGTATGATATTATAATAGAGAAAGACGGTCTTCGACCTAAACAAATTTGGATAAATAATATTTGAGATATATAGAAATATATTTCGATAGTCGTAGATTCTATTTGATTATCTTATCCGTTATAACTTTGTAGTTTTTTAAAATGTAACCGTTATGTAGTTGAAAAGTTAACTCTCACGCTCATAATACATAGGCATTTGAATTACTTTTTTTTACAATCCAGCCGTCCTTTCACACAGAATCTCGTCTGTCTATAAACCAAAGCTCTGAAGAGACTTATTATAGGTGGATATGTATTGTTTGTAAATCATAGTCGAAACAAATTATTGGCTATTTTGATTTTTTATGATTTTTTTAATGTTATCTTATATTCATAGCATATTATAATATAAATAAATTATTGGATTGTCAATTGGATCTTCTATTTAATTTATTGTTTGTAATTTGCATTACACCAATATTTATATGATATTCAACTGACGTACTAATGAATTGGATGTTTTACTCACCTCTTTGAAGGAATTCCTTTCCTTAGTTTGTTACTATATATATATATATTATCCGAATTATAGTGAGTGTATATATATATATATATATATATATATATATATATATATATATATATATATATATATATATATATATATATATACACAACCAACCAAAACTGAGTGTTTTACAGTGGTAAAAAAAAATAACCTAAACATTTTATAAAAGCTAGATGACGTCTCTATCTGTCGAATTATAGTTTTAAAATCAATTAATTTGTATAAATATATTTCTGTAGTATCCAAGTCTCCAAAAGACCACATAAAAATTAAATATCATTGCTTGAAAAATTTACTAACATAAGTACTGTGCCTCTTGAAGAACTAATATACCAAAATGAAAATAATGATTGTGTAGATACATTTATAACTTGTACATTAGAAAATCGACGAAAGTGAGTTATTAACTTTATAATTTTACAAGAACTTGAAAGAATTGTTAATGAGAAGAAAAATTATATCAAACGTCAAAAATGAAAGAGACACAAACAGACCATGTTTAGTGAATACGAAATTTCGATTTGGGTTATTTAATGACATACTGAAAGAAATGGGAAAGAACAGAGAATAATATTTTACCTTGCAATATCAGTATTTAAATATTGTCCATCCTAAGAGGTTATTAACTATCTCATAGTGTTCAGCTCTCAACAACTGAACCTCTTTCCTCCATTAACAACAGGAACGTAACAATAGTTGTTAGATTTAGCCATTCGACTACTACGGGTGCTCAAAAGTGATATATGTATCACTAATACATATTACAGATTTTTTAAAAAATTTACCATCAGCTCTCACTTTTTCGTCATCATATGAATAAAGATCGTTTTAAAACATAGAGAGAAAGAAAGAGGACTTGATGGAAATTCAAATGAGTTGGTTCTGAATTCATTTATTTGTAAAGGGAAACAAATTCACGGAAGTAATGTTATTACTAAAAAGAAGCTGACTCAATTTGAAGTGACTTTCATTTTAGTCAGTCTTAATGATGGCATCACTTTAAATAAATAAATAACAATTTCTAATGAATGAATGAATCAAAGAATGGGTAAAGATAATATTAAAGTGAACAAAAATAATGTCTTTTTATGAACCGCTGTTAATTGGTTAATAACTAATAGGTTGAAATTGTTTTCTATTAAAACACAGTTTTTTTTCCTTTTAGAGTACTACTTAGAATTTTTCGTAAGTATACACATATATGCACACTCGTGTGGGTGGGGGGCGTGTGACATTGTAGTCGTGTCCAGTGCCCGTGACACAAATAAGGTACCCATGCTGGTGTCACATGAAAGACACCAATAGATTCTGCAGAGTGGTTGGCCTAAGGTCAAACCGTCTTACTCATGCTAGCATGGAAAACAGACGCTAAATGATGATGATGATGATGATGATGATGATGATGATGACGACAACGACGACGATGACAATATATAACAAGTACAATGGTATTATTAAATCTGAGTTGGATCATAAGTCAGCATTCCTGTGAGTACAGCTTAACAGAATGTGCAGAAGTGAAACCATTCATACAGACTGAAATTCCAGGTATAATGAATTTTTTTCATGAAGGTCATAGAGAAAGTCATAGTCAAAGAGATCCATGAAAGAGTAGACCTATATGAGATGCAATTTGGTTTTGTCCCCAGCAGAAACTCCAGAAACACAATCTTTCTAGTGAGGTAACAGCACAAGAAATACTTGGTTAAGAATAAATCTCTATTCCTGGCTTCTGTTGATTTGGAGAAAGCATTTGACAGGGTACCATACTCAGTAATTATGGTTTATGAGGAAACTCAGTATAGATAAATGGGAAACAAATAACTTGCTAGGATGAAGGATAAGTTTGAAATTTCCTGGAGCAAAAGCTGAGAACAAAAGGAACCAATAGAAAAATCTTGGCTAGGTTTTGAATCTTGGCTAAGAATCTAGCATGTTATTTGTTTCCCATTTATCTATACTGAGTTTCCTCATAAGCCATAATTACTGATTGTGGTACACTGTCAAATGCTTTCTCCAAATCAACAGAAGCCAGGAATAGAGATTTATTCTTAACCAAGTATTTCTTGTGCTGTTACTTACCTCACTAGAAAGATTGTGTCTCTGGAGTTTCTGCTGGGGACAAAACCAAATTGCATCTCATATCCAAATTGGATCTCTTTGACTATGACTTTCTCTATGACCTTCAAGGAAAAAATTCATTATACCTGGAATTTCAGTCTGTATGAATGGTTTCACTTCTGCACATTCTGTTAAGCTGTACTCACAGGAATGCTGACTTATGATCCAACTCAGATTTAATAATACCATTGTACTTGTTATATATTGTCATCGTCATCGTCATCATCATCATCATCACCATCATCATTATCACTTAGTATCTGTATTCCATGCTAGCATGAGTAAGATGGTTTGACCTAATGCCAACCACTTTGCAGAGTGTACTGGTGTCTTTCATGTGGCACCAGCATGGGTGCCTTTTTCATGTCCCCAGCACAAATGCCTTTCACATGTCACCAGCACTGGACACAACTACAATGTCACACACGCATGCTCGCATGCGCACATGCTTGCATGCGCACACACACGCACGCACACACACACACATGCACATACACACACACACACACACACACACACACATGAGTGTACATATATGTCTATATTTAAGAAAAATTCTAAGTAGTACTCTAAAAGAAAAAACTGCGTTTTAATAGAAAACAATTTCAACCAATTTGTTATTGACCAATTAACAGTGGTTCATAAAAAGATGTTATTTTCATTCACTTTAATATTATCTTTATTCATTCATTCATTAGAAATTGTTATTTATTTAAAGTAATGCCATCATTAAGACTGACTAAAATGAAAGTCACTTCAAATTGAGTCAGCTTCTTTTTAGTAATAACATTACTTCTGTGAATTTATTTCCCTTTACAAAGAAATTAATTTAGTTAGGAGAAAATATAAATACGGAACCCAAATTTGGCTCTACCTATTTCACTTGGCCCCAGCCAAATGGAGCACTTCATGTATGGTTTGTCTCAGCACAACTACACAACTTTCAACCTCTCTACTGGTCACACTGATAGGCAGATTCTTTTGCTCTTTCTCCCTCAGTCTTCTAGAAGTCAACAAAAGATGAACTTAACTACTTACAGAATGGATAACAGTGGCAAATAATCTGTATATAATAACTTGAAGAAGCTGTGTCTTACATCATAATGGTGACAATGAAAGGTAATTTTAATTAATATTTTTCGTCTCTCATTTATTTTGGTGCTCAAATCATTACAAATGGATTGTGCAAACAGTTCAAGCTGTATGCAAGTAAGTAGAGTGAGAGTTGGCAATGATTTCAGTGATGAATTTGGCATAAAGATAGGAGTCTGTCAATGTTCAGTCCTTAGTCCTTTCTTTTTCATCATAATTCTTCAAGCTATAACAGAGAAGATTAAGACAGGCTCTCCATGGAATCCCTATATACTGATGATCTAGTTCTCATGCCTAAAATCTATAAGGTAATTAGGGAAGAAATTCCAAGCATGGAAGCTAAACCTGGAATTGAAAGGCCCTATGGTAAACCTAGCAAAGGTGAAGGTTGGAGAGAAGGCAGGACCTGATACCTTCAAGGAAATGGCCTTACTCAGTACATAGAAAAGAGGTTGAAATAAACTCCATATACACTACTTGATATAAGCTATGAATTATCTAGTGATGTAATGGAATCATTAGCAGGTTATTTGAAAATTGAAGGTTCATATGCAATAGATACACTGCAGCAATACATATAAGCATACTGGAAATTGCATCTTAAAAGTCCATATAGCATACTAGAGGTAGTTGACAGTTTTTGTTACTTAGGAGACATAATTAGCAAGGGTGGTGGTTGTTCTGAAAATATAGTAGCTAAAGTAAGAGTTGACTGGAAAAAGTTCAGGGAGTTACTATCACAGCTGGCAACAATGATCTTTTTCCAAAGAGCAAAGGGCAGATTGTCTGATGCTTGTGTTAGAACTGCAATGAAGCATGGGCTTTGAATGAGGAGGACTTGAGAAGATTGGAAAAAAAATGAAGCAAACATATTCCATTGGATGTACATGAGTGTGCATGAAAAAATTAGTAGAGAGGTGCTAAGTGAAACACTGGGCATAAGAGGAACCAGAAGTTGTGTGCAAAAAAGAAGACAATGCTTTATGGACATGTGATGTGGATAGCTACATAAAGATGAGATGAGAATAGCTACATAAAGAAGTGCTAATCACTTAATGTGTAGGAACTTGCAGAAGAGGAAGATGCAGGAAGACATGAAATGAAGTGGCAAAGGCTGACTTCAGGACCCTAACACTGACAGAGGAGATGACAAAGGACCAGGATCTCTGGCAATATGAGGTTCTTGAAAAAACCTGCCCTCCTTAATGAAACTGAGTTCTGGAAGTGCTATGTTTTGTGTTCTCTATCCATCTCAGCCCAACTCTAATTTATTATGCCTGTCTCTCCCCTATCCCACCCTGGCTCCTGCAGGCAATCCAACCATGTCAACTCTCCAACTATGTCATCTTTCTCTTGCCCTCCTCCTCTTTACTACTCCTACTCTTCATCCCCATCCCACTCGCTGTCCTGCATCCCCCTATCTTCCTCAACTCATGGTTCTTTGTTTCGCCTGTCATCAGCCCTACTCATTCTGGCAGTCTGCCTCCCCATCCCCTTATTCTTCTTTCCATACAATCTTGCAACCCCTACTCACTCAACCATCCACTTCTGGTCACCTTGTGCCTTGCAGGGCCAATTAGGCACCTCATTGACATTACCTATCTCTTGTTCTCTCCCACCACTTTTCTCCTATTAGATGTGAGTAGTCATGCAGATCCCTCTGTGAGAACCTGACCTGCTTTTCCCCTTTCTCATTGTAATCCCCTCATCCCTTATCATGAAGCTGATCCCCCTACTTCCTCCAGGGTTCATAGTCATGTGAGCTGCATGGTGACCTTAAAGGTACAGGTGACAAAGAAAAAAAACACTCAGTCCATGCTGTTAAGTGGTTGGCATTTGAAAGGACATCCAGTCATAGTAACCATGCCAAAGCAGACAGTGGAGCATGATGCAGTCCTTGGACACGTCAGATCTTTGTCAAACTTCCCAACCCATGCCAACATGAAACATGAACATTAACTGAGGACGATGTTGATGATGATGTATTAAGTCCAAGAATGGACTGACATTTATTGGTGTGACATTTATTCTTTACTTACATCTGTTTTAACAGTACATGGCAGATATATTTCTTTTCATGAAAATAAATATAAGTAAAAATATAAATTGTTTGTACAGTTCCAACATATTACATATGATCCACATACATCTCTTCAGACAAGATTAAATGAGGGTTAAAGAGAGAGAGAGGGGGGGTAGAGAGAGAGGGGAGTAGAGAGAGAGGGGG
>NC_069000.1:28292308-28295502 GCF_001194135.2 Octopus bimaculoides | reverse complement strand
ATATATATATATATATATATATACAGGGTGAAGGCACACGAACATATACATACAAATACACATCGTTGAATTTACAAATAGAGTGAAAAGTAGTCTGCATTGAAGTAGACTTTTTTATTAAGTATACACTGAGTTTACTCTCTTGCAAATCCAAGTTAGGTGATTCTTTGCTAATCATGAAGAATCAGGAAGATTAAAGTGGCAACAGAAAGTAACACACATTTTGTGTATATATGAGACACAGTTTTACGAAGTGAAGTTGTGTTGCAATGATCTTTTTTAGACAACAAAATATAGTGTTTTTCAACGTCTTGCTTGCCTGGCTGAGGCTCACTTTGTTACGTTTTAGTATTTATTTTGCAAGATTCCTGATGTGAAATCGTGTGTTGAAACAGATAATATTATACAGGGTGTTCAAAAAGTCTCTCCGCAGTAAGTATTTTATTGAAAAATACATATTAATAAGATGGTATAAGACTAGAAGACTTTAAAAAACTTTATAAGAGGTATTAAAAGTGTCGTCCTTCGTTTTCAGTACATAAGTTGACTCTTCTACACATGTTTTGAAATACATCTTGGAGAATTTGATGAGGTATGGACCGTGTGAATGCAGAGAGACTTTTTGAACACGCTATATTTCAGAATTTTTTTTGTTTTTTTTTTGCCTAATATATTCGTTCTTCAGTTCAAATTTATTTTTGTTCTTATTTTATGCCCTTTGTCTGGAAATCTTTCGTCACACATCCTGTGACTTCTTCAACAACTCTCCATCCCTACAGACAAGGATACACACAACAGAAAGACAGACTGGATTAAAGAGAACAGGTGATACGTGGACTGGAGAGTTGCTGAAGAGGTCTCAGGACGTGTGACGAAAGATTTCCAGACAAAGGGAATAAAATAAGAACAATAATAAATCTGAAGTGAAGAACGAATATATAGTGCACGTGTTTATTTGGTAATATCAGAAATAACCTGGGGATTATAGAATAATCTAAATAAAATAAAAACAATGATAAATCTCAAGTATAGAACAAATATATAGTGCATGTGTTTATTTGGCAAAAAAACAAAAATCCCGAAATATAACAATGCACAAGCGTGGCTGTGTGAAAGCAAGGAGTCTACCCTGGTGGTCGGATGCCTATCCTTCAGGAAAGCCATTACAAATTGCATCTGTAATGAGCAATGCTTCAATCGAACATTGTAAATATAATCCAATTTTTATGAAATATAGAAGCTTGCTTCATAACCACATGGTTCCCGGTTCAGTACTACTGCGTGGTATCTTGGGCAAATGTCTTCTACTATAGCCTTGGGCCAACTAAAGCCTTGTGAGTGGATCTGGTAGACAAAAGCAGAGAGAAGCCAGTCATGTATATGTATATATATATATATATATATGTGTGTATATAGCAATAAGAAAATGGAGGGGAATATGAGGTACTCATCAACTTGCAGACACTGTATTCCGTTGATTAATCTGTTTATTTTCTAACTAAATTGACAAAAAACACAATATATAGACACTTATGACATACAATGTCATATCAACAATTAAGATTTCAAATTTAAAGGACATTTAGCAATTGGAGAAGGGACAAAATCTTGCAGCTGTTTCGGCCTAGTGTTGGCATGCCCCATTCTATCTATATAGCTCCCGTACGCTGGAGTAATTAGTAGATGAAAATGATGTAATGGGGGTACATGCATGATTCGCTAGGCCTCTTCAGAGATTAACAAAATTCAATACAAATATAAAATAAGAATAAAATAAAAATATAAAAATATAAGGCACATAAAAAAACCTACAAAAAGTATATAAAACCATATAAATAGTTATAAAAACTCCAATATACATGCCTATGCATGTATACATTACTATATGCAGATATTCATGGATACATAAACATAACTACATGAGTACATATATGTGTGCTCAGATGCACATACACAGATGGTTGCACATGTATATTGCTATATAAATTTAGAGTAAAATAACCCCCTTTTACCCGTACCCACTTACTGCATTTGGTATAACACTAGTGTAACAATAATTGGATACCCTCCCCTTAGTGGGTTGAATCCTCAACCCCTAACTCTCTTGGATTATATGTGTATATATATTTATGTGTGCGTGTCTCTGTTTGTTCCACTACCACCACCGCTTGACAACTGATGTTGGTGTGTTTATGTCCCTGGAACTTAGTGGCTCAGCAAAAGAGACCGATAGAATAAGTACTGGGCTTACAAAGATAGAATAAGTACTGGGTTTGATTTCTTTGACTAAAGGTGGTGCTCCAGCATGGCTGCAGTCAAATGACTGAAACATGTGAAAGAGTAAAATACTAGTGTGAACATGCTATCTTTAAGATAGCATATTTTACATTGATTTTATATCATTGTTTCATATATTCCTATAGTGAAAATGCATAATTATATACATGGCAGGCAGGTGAGAACAGTGTTCAATGAAGGGTGGTGTATGCAGAGCATCTGAAGATAATTGTTTCACTTTTCAGGTGTGGTTTAAGGAAGATTTGGATGCTATTGAAAGAGATAATGTGCATTATTAAAGTATACTGGAATTATTACTGAATATATCCTTCATGTATATTGTTACTGCAACTATTACATGTTATACTTAGGTTTTCTTAGATTATTGTATAATCCCAAGGTTATTCCTGACAAGTACATTTGTTTCATTGGAAAATCCTACAAATTATGGCATCTTCATAATGGTTGTGATGGATTTGCATTGTTTATTCTTTGTGTGACAGGATAAATATTTATTCACTATCTGAAAATATTGATGAATGTAAATGAATACTAATTTTGAAAGAAACTGTTAAAATTGATATCATCATCATCATCACCGTCATCGTTTAATGTCAGCTTTCCATGCTAGCATGGGTTGGACGATTTGACTGAGGACTGGTGAACCAGATGGCTGCACCAGGCTCCAATCCGATCTGGCAGAGTTTCTACAGCTGGATACCCTTCCTAACGCCAACCACTTTGAGAGTGTAGTGGGTGCTTTTACGTGCCACCTGCATGAAGGCCAGTCAGGCGGTACTGGCAACGGCCACGCTCAAAAAGGTGTATTTTATGTGCCACCTGCACAGGAGCCAGTCCAGCGGCACTGGCAACGATCTCGCTCAAATGTCTTTACACATGCCACTGGCACAAGTGCC
>NC_069000.1:28291062-28291780 GCF_001194135.2 Octopus bimaculoides | reverse complement strand
GTGCCTCACCACCTCATCCCAGGTTTTCCTGGGCCTACCTCTTCCACAGGTTCCCTCAACTGCCCTGGTGTGACACTTTTTCACACAGCTATCCTCATCCATTCTCGCCACATGACCATACCAGCGCAATCGTCTTTCTTGCACACCACAACTGATGCTTCTAATGTTCAGCTTTTCTCTCAAGATACTTACACTCTGTCTAGTATGCACACTGACATTACAAATCCATCGGAGCATATTGCCTTCATTCCTTGCGAGCCTACACATGTCCCCAGCAGTCACGGCCCATGTTTCACTGCCATGAAGCATGGCTGTTTGTACACATGCGTCATACAGTCTGCTTTTTACTCTCAGTGAGAGGCCCCTTGTCACCAGCAGAGGTAAGAACTCTCTGAACTTTCCCCAGGCTATTCTTATTCTAGCAGCTACACTTTCAGCGCACCCTCCCCCACTACTAACTTGGTCACCCAGATAGCGGAAGCTATCGACTAAGTCTAGTTTTTCTCCCTGGAAAGTGGCCAGAGTTGTTTTCTGCACATTTTCAGTGTTTATTGCTCCTGAACATCTGCCACATACAAAAACTAACTTCTTAGTTAACCTTCCTTTGATATTGCTGCAACTCTTATGTGTCCATAGCTTGCACTGGGTACATCTTATAGAGTTTCTACCTACCCCTTTTCTACAGATCAAGCAGGGCCATCTACCTGAAGAGGTTTGT
>NC_069000.1:28287368-28290861 GCF_001194135.2 Octopus bimaculoides | reverse complement strand
AGGCTTTCTCCATGTCAACGAAAGCCAGGTACAGAGGTTTGGCTAGGTATTTCTCCTGCAGCTGTCTTACCAGAAATATAGCATCAGTGGTGCAACCTGGCACAAACCCAAACTGCATCTCATCTAAACTGACTCGCTCCCTAATTAGTTAGGCTATGACCCTCTCTGTGACTTTCATTACCTGATCTAACAACTTGATACTTCTATAATTATTTGTATCTAAAGCGTCACCTTTACCTTTGTAGCAGTTGACTATGGTGCTGCTACACCAGTCATTGGGTATGACTCCTTCGTGTATCACCTGGTTAACAATACGGGTGACTAGGCTATGTATGTTGTTGTATGCTATCTTTGATATTTTCTGCTTCTAAAGTAGTCGTTTTATTTTCTGAAAGTTGCCTTTCAAATGCTGTAAATAATTTGTCAGAGCAGAAAAGTCTTTGCAGCTGATATGAAGTTGCTGAAACATTTGCAAATTCCATAGTTACATAGTATTCACAGTCAGCATGTGCTGAACCCAGTTTCATTGCAGCCTCTAAATATGGAAAACTATACCATTAATAAATAGCTCCTTTATTTTCAAATGATATAGCTCCAGTAATATGATGCAATAAAGCTCTCAGAATTACTCCTGTTCCTTTGGTGAAACAAAGTAGATATACCCAATTGCATGTGTATTATTTTTTGAAATACCACATTTTCTAAGTATTTTTCCATGTGTGAAATTCAGGGAAAAGTTCAAATGACTTAGCTGGTGATTTCTGGTTAACTCACATCCATTCAGCGAGGGTGGACTTGTCGTAAGTATGGATAACATATTGTATATTGTCATCATCATTAAAGCAAATGTATTGCTGTTGCGGTAAATGAGGTGGATGCTGTTGGACTGGAGGATATGAATCTGCTTCTGATGAGGATACATAATGGCCATTAATATAATTTTCAATTTTATCTTTGTATGTTTCTGTTTGTTGTGCATTAGTTTGTCCACCAATATTGGCTGTCACCCAATCACAACCTTTATGAATATATTTGCTAATATATTTAACTGATTTTACAGCTACACATATCTCTACATTTATAATGACCTCTATATTTGACTAAAAAGAAGGGGAATATGGTACTACTGAACAATTATCTAACATAACATCTGAATTTGTAAATGTAGAACCATTATTTCAACATCAGAAAAATAGATAGCTGTTATAACTGTGTTTTGCATTTTCCTGAAAGTCTTTAGGAAAATGTATTGGGTTTATTTCTCCCACGTGGACCATGTCGCATGCTTTGGCAACATGTTAAAATAGAATTGGATGTGTTTGTGGATTTGGAAGTTCTGCATAAACAAAGTTTTCATAATGTTCTGGATCCAATATGAACATGTGACAATGGGGAAGGCCATGTTTTTGAAACTCCATAGACTATTTGTACCCTGCAATCTCTCCCAAAATGTTCTTCAAAATACCATATAAGAGATCCCTAAGTTACATATTAAATATTTTGTCAGTTAAGTCTGGTCTATCAGCTGGTGTCTGTCTGTCTCTTTTTCTCTCCTCTGGGGGTTACAGGTGAAAGTAATGAAGAAATTTGGTTTTCCTAACTTTTGAACAATTGCCATTGCATCCATCGTGGACCTCCTATGAATGTTGGAAGTATGATTATTCTTTTGCCAATATTTGAGCTATGGGAATACATGTAACCATGAATATTTTGATACATTTCTGCCCTAATTTTTATTTTATTTTTTTTATTATCATATTAAATCTACTGTAACATTACTTCTTCAACCTTGGAATACATATCACAGAAATGTTCCTGAGCTAAACAACCTGAATTGTTCAGGAAATTGAAATCATGTTCCTGAACAATGAGCCTATATTTGTAAAAATCCATCTGTGATATCTTATGACTCTTACCTCTAACATTAAAAGTTAACTCTCTATCTCCTATCACCAAATGGAAATAGCAATGAGAACTGCAGTGAATCATAATTTGGCTGCATTGAATTGATTGCTTGAAGGAATGATTCACCAGGAACACACCTTTTATGCAGTGTCAGGAGTCTTTGTGGTTGTAGTTTCCAAATTTGCATCTGGCATAATTACTGTAGTGGG
Organism: Octopus bimaculoides; assembly: GCF_001194135.2. Classification (NCBI taxonomy): domain Eukaryota; kingdom Metazoa; phylum Mollusca; class Cephalopoda; order Octopoda; family Octopodidae; genus Octopus; species Octopus bimaculoides. The sequence continues at coordinate 28,288,747 of NC_069000.1, read as the reverse complement.
ACAATTGCATGTTTGGTTGCCAGATGTAGGAATGTTTGTCTCTAAGAATACCCATTGAGAACTCTTGTGTATTAACAGTGTCTAAATATTCTGCACTGTTATTTTGCTGTGGAGGTTGAGACTTTTGAGAGGTCCTGGTCCTTTGTCATCTCATCCCTTAAGCCTATAGTCCTGAGATCAACCTTCACCACTTCATTCCAGGTCTCCCAGTAAGGTGTGGTTTAAGGGAGACTTGGCTGCTATTTCTAGCGTGTTGAGCGACCATATAGAGGTCTTGCGTGTTGATGATGTGTCTCTGCTAAATCAGGGTTAATGTACCCATTTGAAATTTTTTAAATTATGTTAATGGAACATGCAATTATAAAGCAAGGGATGGATGTCGCAGTTAGGAAGCACCAACAAGCTGGAATTTTTCCATTTTCCATTTTGATTTTTCAGATTTATTTTTTGACGGTGTCCTTGGAAATAATCTGGAGCATCTTTTTAACATAAAATGTTTTTTTTAACCCCCTGGCCATCTTCACCTCTCCAGACCGATTTTGGTCGACTTTGTGGGCACTACACACAATGATTTTTTTGTCGACTTTGTGGACACTACACAATGATTTTTTGGGAGCACTATACACTTGAAAATTATAGAAGCCGTTAAGGTAAAAAAAAAAGTAAATATTTTCAAATAGAAAGATGTATGATTAAAGAGAGGTTTTGCTGTTGTTTCTAGCATATCCCATGACCATCTTCCTTGTTTCTTTCTCACTCTGACAAGTATTGATGTTTTTCAATATTTTCTCCTCATGAATAACATAAATTTAAAAAAATTTTTTTGAAAATCTATGATTTTTATCAACCCTAAACATTACAGGTCATGGGATATGCTAGAAACAACAGCCAAATATCCCTTAAATAACACTTTTTCGTCTGAACATATGTACATTTGTTTTTGCCCAAAAGGCTTCTCCTGTAGTTTATAAGTACATAGTGCTAAAAAAAACCATTGTGCATAATGCACACAAAATTGACCAAATTCGGTCCAGAGAAGAGATGATGGGGGGGGGGGTTAAAAGAACAATTTTTTGAAAATTTTTTTTAGAAATAAAGATGCTCCAGATCATTTCCAAGGCCACTGTGAAAAAAAAAATCTGAAAAATCCCCGTCAAAATGGAGAAATTCCAACTTATTGGTGCTTTCTAACTCTGACATCTACCAGGCAATGTAAAAATATGCATTTTAAGCAGCACCTGTACAACCACAGGTCCACTTTTACAGTTCCAGAAAGATGTTACGTCTCATCCCTGGCCAGCCACGTGTGGTGCCTTAAGGATGAAGGGATCCCACACAAAAATTAAATGGAGTATCATAGAGCAGCTGGGGTCCTATAT
>NC_069000.1:28278518-28286080 GCF_001194135.2 Octopus bimaculoides | reverse complement strand
TATATATATATATATTCAATTATAAATTAAAAGCAACGCTAGTGTTTTAAACATTATTGCACATACTCAATGTATATGTTTTGTTTGTTTGCCAGTACACTTCAGAGTGCTTTGGGGACAGTGTGTAAAAACACCTGAAAGTCAAAGACAAGCGAGACAACTTATCTCCAGCCCCATTCAGGAATAATGGGTACTGATATTTTGCCATTTTTGTTGCTTACCAATATCACATGTACCTGAAAAGAATTGGGGGAGAACTGAGTCGCTGATCTATGGCTATATGCAAATAGTGTAAGAACCATTTGCTGGTATGCCATGACAATACATACATAAGAATAAATTCAATTACAAATTAAAACTGCGCTATTTCCAGATCGCGAATACACAGCCACCCCTGCACCTACACCCACACACAAAGCACATCTATTCTGAAAGTTATAGGGAAATATTGACCTCACATGCTCAGATTTGCGTTCTTTTCTCTAGTTATAAGAAATTTAGCACTAAAATCTTTACAGAAGTTGATAGCAGCCAGGGAACACACAAGTCATTTCTTGGCACAAACAAGCCAGAACAATCGCAAAGGTTGAGAGATTCACCAGAGAGCAACACATGATTCTCAGTACTTGCGCAACTGTGTTATAAAGAACCACTCGTCTCTAATTCACTTCTCTATGTAAGCATTATAAACTAAATTTCCTAACCTCTCGTCATACAGCTTGAGACTTGTGATCATGCTTGGGTACCGCTATTTTCTTTGCTACACAGTCACTACTTGAAACTTTTTCTGATATGTGGAATTTGGTGAATGATGGAATTTGATGTTGCTGCCTTCATCTGCATTTCCTGTTGTGAGATAGATTCAGCCAGAACTTTCGACAGGAGGAGATCCAGTTTAGTTTTGAAGGCAACTGCATCCATCCAAGTAAGTCTTTCAGGCTTTGTGGGAGGATACTGAAGAGCTGTGAGCCCTTGAAAGCCAAGCTGTTACAGTATCTGGTCCTGTATCCTAATAATCCCGTATCTTTGGCACAATGCAGTGGTGCCCCATTCTACTGTTTGTATAACTTTCATTGCCAAAGTTTTATAGAAGTCTTAGGATTTTCCAGATACATATTACTGCATATCTATCTCACTTTCATTCTAGAGAGTAGCATCTTAAACTTTTCAGCCTCTCTCAGTAGCTGATATGTTGCATCAAGACGATCTTCTTCATGTAGTTTCACTGGATTGCTTCGAGTTCTGCTGTTAATTTTACACTCTATGATGACCATAGTTGAGAGCAGTTGTCTAAACGGCTGATAACAAGTGTCCTCCAGAAGAGTTTTATGGTTTCCTGTTCTCCCATTCTGAAAATTCGAAGGATCAAGCCGGCCACCCGAATTTTATTGCCAACTCAGTAATATGCACCTGGAAAGATGCATCATTACTCATGTCAATACCCAGGTCTCGCACTGATTTTGATTCAGGGATTGCAATCTCCACTGGGCCAGTGTATCCTGTCTGCACTTCATGTGCTGATAGTGTAGGGCTTGGGGTTTTCCAGCATTGAACTGTATGTCATAGTCCTTAGCCAGCCTGTACATTGTGTCCAACATCTGTTGCAGGTGCACATCTCCAGGGTTCTGTATCCTCTAAGAGACCCTTGTATCATCTGCATAGCTAGCAAGAGTGACTATCTAAGCAATTGAGGGCATGTCTGAGAGGACCACTATGAATAGCAATGGCCCTAAGAGAGTGTCCTGTAGGGCATTACTCATTATTTGCATTTCCTTGGAGGTAACTCTGTTAACTACTACTACCTGACTTCTATCTTTTAGAAAGTTGTGTAGCCACTCTCCAAGTTTTCCGACAATACCAAGATTACACAGCTTGTGATATATCATACCCTGATCGATTTTATCAAAGGCTTTAGTAAAGTCAAGATACAACATGTCCACATTTGAATTGTTGAGTAACTGCTTTAACATCTAGTCATAGTACTTCAAGAGTTGCATCAAGCAGCTTTTACTTAGAAACCATACTAGGCATCAGTTAGCAAATCATTCTCTTCAAGGATTACAATTAATTTTCTTCAGACTATTCGTTCCATGACTTTGCAGACGTGTGAAGTCAGAGAGATAAGCCTATAATTTTTAACATCTCTGCTTTCTCCCTTAGGGCATAGTATTCCTTCCTTCAATTTACCTGGGAGCTTACCACTTACAAGAAAGCTCTAAAAAAGAAGCTACAATGGTTTTGCAAGGGCTCATTTACATGACTTGAGGATTGGCGGGAATCTATCAGGGCCAGCAGCTGAGTTTGCATCTACCTCATGCATGGCCAGTATTGATGTTGATGTAATCAATTATAACTGCCTCTGTAGTGGTAAAGAACTCTACAGGTTTGGTGACTCACATGCGCCGTAAAGGTTGGGTGAAGACACTTTTGAATTGTTCATCAGTGTTTCACTTATCTTCATTGGGTTTCTGTGAGGGAAACATCGTTTTGGAAGAGTTGCCCTATCCCGCAATGCATGGAGGCAGTTTCTTTGGCATACTAAAAGAACGCTTTAGGGTTTGAGTTTATATTTTTAATCCCCCAGGCTTCTTTATCTGCTCTCCCTTTTTCATAAGAGCATTTCAGATTTTCCTCAATCTCCAGCAGGGTTTCTCACTGCTAGTGAGTTCTCTGTTTAGGTGGTTTGCGATTTTTGCACACATCTCATAAGAACTTTCATTTCCCTGGGAATTTTGTACTGTGGCCTTTCTCTCTGGGACAAACTTGTAGCATATGGCTTGCATTATGGATATGAATTCTTTGAGTTTCATGTCATTGTCAGGTGTAGAGAAACTTTAAGGTCAATCCTGTTTGAAGACCACTTTCTCAGTTGATTTCCAATCTGCTTTATGGATGCTCAGATTGGATAGATTTTGGGTGCTTCTCATTGGCTGCATGTCTGCAGATTCTTTTGGTCCTTACATGGTCAGCTGTACTATATTGTGGTCAGTGTCATTTTCACAATATGGATGAGATTCATATTGTTTGTGAAACAGAGACCAAGTGTAATTGTCTGCCCTGGTTAGTTGGAGTACTACTTACTCCATGTATAACATGTTGGTGAGAATGAACAAGGAGAGGAGAGGTCCTAAGGCCATCCTACATTGGGCAGGTTAAAGTCTCCCATGTGAAGTATACTGATGTGTTGTTCTAAGACTTCAACTATATGTACAATTAGTGTATCACACACCAAGTTTGAGTATGACAAAAGGGATGTGAGCTGTTCATGGATGTACACTGTAACTCCACTTCTCTGTATAACATACTTTGGTATGTGTATTTCTGCATCTGTGATGTTGGGTTTTAAATGCATTTCAGTAAATGCTATGCACAAGGCTTGATTTCATGCTACAAGGTCTCTCAGGAAGGAAATTTTGGTTCTGTTACTGAGTTGTAACAGTTATTTAATGTTTAGTAAGAGTATTGATGTGATATCTGTGCTGATGCCAGTGGTGGTCACCCTGGAACCATTGGCTGTGATGGTCTTGTGTTGGTGGGGATGACTCCGACTCTGAAATTGATGTAGCCAGGTCAGTTGCTATACAGTCTTTTGTACCATGCATAAAAATGATTGTTGCTCAGTTGCAGCCCTTATGACAGCTTATTCAGATAGAGAGGTTTTTAGAAGTAGTCCACACTACATCAGCATATGTTAGTTTTGGTGCAGGTATGCATAACCATTTCCTCCTTGATGTCTTTGTTCATCCTTTGATTCCCTTTGGAGGGAAACTTTTGTCCTGCCTCATGCAGCTGTGCCATGGTTTTGCATTGGGAAATGGCATTATTACAAATTAGTGCCTACCCAAAGTCTGGTGACAGGCCTGACTATTGGTAACTTCACATATGGGCAGTCTAACTTATTTCTTTCCTTAGTTGTTTTTCCTGGGAGCTGTCTTTTGTTCTTTTTTTATTTGTGTCGTAATCATTTTGTTCCTGCTTATTTTCAGAGATCTTTTTGTTTACCTTTTTCTTCAGTTTCTTTATCATTTTTAGCCCTTTCATCTCCTTGGTTGTTCACATTGGCAGTGGTAGGGCCATTAGTGCTGGTTTCCTTTCCTGGCAGGTTTTCTACTCATGGTTACAATTTTTCTTTCTGGAATTTGAAATTTGAAATCTGAAATCGAAATCGAACCGAATCCGACGACTGGCACCCGTGCCAACCTTTCCCTCATTGGACACTAAACGCTGCTTGCAAAGACCTGTTGGGGCAAGTGAAATCGAAATCGTAACTGAACCATACTCGATGACTGGCACCTGCGCCAGTGGAGCAGTAACAGCACTGTCCAAGCGTGTTCATTGCCAGAGCAGCTGTCTGGCTTCCGTGCTAGTGGCCCGTAAATAGCACCATTTGTGCGTAATCGTTACCAGCGTCGCCTTCTAGCACCTGTGCTGGTGGCACGTTAGAAAATCATTCGAGCGAGGTCATTGCCAGTGCCGCTGGACTGGCTCCTGTGCAGGTGGCACATAAAAAACACCTTTTTGAGTGTGGCCATTGCAAGTACCATGTGACTGGCCCTCGTGCCGGTGGCACATAAAAGCACCCACTACACTCTTGGAGTGGTTGGCATTAGGAAGGGCATCCAGCTGTAGAAACTCTGCCAGATCAGATTGGAGCCTGGTGCAGCCTTCTGGCTTGCCAGTCCTCAGTCAAATCGTCCAACCCATACTAGCATGGAAAGCGGACATTAAACGATGATGATGATGATGATGATGGGTCAGCAGAGCCAGGGAAACATCTGTCACTCACATCAGTGTCTCCATTTTTGTCATCTTTTTTTGTGTTTGTTTTCAAAGATGGGGTCAAGAGTGCGAATGTGAGGTCTGATGAGAGCATAAGACCAGATGGATTCTGTTTTTTTTTTTGCTCTGAGCTGTGGCCCTTGTGTAACCATTGCTCTTTAGTGCTGCTGTTATTATATTATTTGGGTTGTCCCCTTCTGATATTTACCAGCCTCTCAAAAACAATTTCAATTCTGCACTCCTTTAGTTTCAAGATACCTTTAGTATGACTGTTGGCTGTTTCCTTCTGTATATATTTAAAGAGAAATAGAGATATGGAGAGAGATAAAGAGATAGAGAGGGAGAATGAGAGGTTGTGTAAATTTGTATTGATTTACAAGTGGATTATACCTATGCAGTGATGGAGAGTGGGGAGAGAAAAGGAAAGGTTGTATAAACTGCGTTGGTCTATATACCTATATATGAGGCATGAAGAACAATCTATATATATATTATTGAGTATATATCTATAATCTTAATCTCTCTCTCTGTATATATATATATATATAAAAGAGAGATTCTGTCCGTTTGTGTATTTGTTTTTCCCATAAAATGAAAATAAATGGTTCAAGGGAGGCAACACTAATTGTGCACAAACCTCTGAAGAACTGCATAGGGGCAAATATTCTCACTGGTTGTGACATCCCATAGTGAAAGTAAATGGTTCAAAGGAGGCAACATTAATCATGCACAAACCTATCTATGATGAACTGCCTTGAGGAAAATATTCTCACCGGTTGTGGTAAACGTGACATCATCTTCGTTCCTCACACACCAGTTATACCATCTAATGTCCCATTCAAATTTAAGCCTGTACAGTTTCCTATCCTACTTTCTTTTGCCATGAGCATTAATAAAAGTCAGAGTCAAACACTAAAAGTTGTTGGATTGCAACTTGAAGAACAAACAGCAGTTCGTATATGAAATCCATTTTTCCTACTTCAATTATTACATGTTTTTCTCTTCTGCAATACACACACACAGGACAAGTAAACCTAAATCTGACTGACAGGACACAGCGTTTGTAATTTCATTGGACTATTACTTACTGTTGCCTCGTCTTCCATTCCTGTAATATACCATCGAAATTTCAGCACTAACACTGACAGGACACAGCATTTGTAATTTCATTTCACTATTACTTACTGATATTCCTAATAAAAAAAATGTTTACCAAAAAAAGACCATAAAAAAAATGAACATCAAACAAATGCATGACGTGCAATGCTTTTTCTATATGAAGAGTAATGTTCCACATGACCTACAGCCTTTTCAGTGCCGTTGCAGTCAACTGGATTCCATAAAGCTATTCTTCTATATGATATACCCATTTTTCTAGCTTCTTGGCCTGAGAAACAGTAGAAGTAATAACTTGATCAATGACGGGTATTACTGCTAGTCTTTCTATAAATATATTTCTATGTACACACACAGATCAACAGAAAGAAAGAGAGAGAGAGAGATGGGGAAATGTGTGGTGAGACATGGAGAGAAAGAGAAAATGGTGGAATTATGATGTAAGCATGTGCTAAGACCCCTCTTAACTTTTTTATTTTTAGGAATTTTTCCCAATTTTTTTTCGATTCAGTCTTCTGCACAATGGAATTAATATGATTATGCAAGAAAACTTTTTTTTAAAATTCCCCCACTCTCAATTTCAAAACTTGCCGACATTTTTATGTGTGCTAGAAAAAGTAGTTAAAAATTAAGGAAATAGATCTCTTATTATGACTGGGTTTTATTCCATTATTCTAAAGAATCAACAGATTCTCGTCTCGGCTGTCCTGGGCCCTTGGAAAGGAAGCTTCGCTGTTTGAAGAGAATTGTGGAAAACGAACCCCATTTGAAGGCTTCTGACATTGCAAAACAGCTAGAAGTTAATCCAAGAATGTGTGTTACATATCTGCATAAGCTTGGGTATTATGGACGAGCATCTAGAAAACTTCTTCAACCAATTAATATCATGAAAAGAGGGAAAAAAATCCAGTTCATTTTGGGATAGAGTGATTTTTCTCAGATGAATCCAGATTTGCATTACTTCCAGACAGTGGACGTGTTTGGGTCTAGCGGGTTAGCAATGAAGAATTTGATTTGAAATGACGCCAAGCAACTGTGAAACATGGTGGTATCTCTGTAATGGTATGGGGAGCTGTCACCAGCAATAGTCGTTCTGAGCTGATCAAATGTGTTGGAACTATAAACTCTGAAAAATACACTGAAATATTTAAGCAAGGACTACTTCCTATGTATTCATACAATAACATAATGAAAAATGAGTTTTTATTCATGGAAGATGGGGCTCCATGCCACACAGCGAAAAGGAATCAACAATGACTGACTGAAAATGGAATCAAAAAGCTTTCTTGGTCAAGCCAATCTCCTGACATGAACCCAACTGAAAATCTTTGGAGCATACTAGATAGAGCTATACAAAAAAACTTGACAGGAACCTAAATCTAAAGATGAATTGTTTTGATTGTTGCGTGAAAAGTGGGCAGAAATTCCACAAGACAATCACAAAGTTCATCAGTTCAATGCCAAAAAGAGTTTCTGAATTAAAAACTGCAAAGGGAATGTCAACTAAATACTAAAGTATGTAGTCCTACCTATCGATTACATTTCAATTCTTCACTTTGCATATTAAATAAAAGATTTTGAAAATTAAAGGTGTCTATTTACTTCCTGCATGTCTGTGTGTGTGTGTGTGTGTATATATATATATATATATATATAAATATTTCAGC
>NC_069000.1:28277894-28278504 GCF_001194135.2 Octopus bimaculoides | reverse complement strand
AGATAGATAAAAAGTATAGGTGGCATATGAGTGGGTATATATTTATAAAAAAGAAGTTTGAAAACGCCATTATATAAGACAAATTTTAATTTTCTCAGAGATATTTTACATGTTTCGGTTCGAACCTTATCAGAAATACATATTTTTAAAAATGTAATTAAAAGAAAAGTTCATAATTGTTTCTTATTGGTGTCAACTGAGTCCACATGGAAGCGTTTTATGTGTGGGGACATAATGGCTGTCTAGTGCGTTGACTTGAATCGTTGGCTGTAGTAGTAGTAGTGACCGTTGTCTGTGATAGCAGCAGTAGTAGAGGAAGCAGCAACAGCAGCAGTAGTAGTAGTAGTAGTGGGAGTGACCATTGGCCGTAATAGCAGCAGTAGCAGAGACTGCTGGTCATAGTAATAGTAGTAGTAGCAGGGACCGTTGTTTGCAGTAATAGTTATCATGGTGGTGGTGGTTGACACTAGTAAGAAACAATTATAAACTTTTCTTTTTAATTACATTTTTAAAAATATGCATTTTTGGTAAGGTTCATTTTTTCAAGAACCAAAACATGTAAAATATCTCTGAGAAAATTAAAATGTATCTTATATAGTGGCGTTTTCAA
>NC_069000.1:28272558-28277884 GCF_001194135.2 Octopus bimaculoides | reverse complement strand
ATTGTTTTAATTATATCTTTATACACGCACATACATGCATAAAAATCTGGCACACCGTCAGTTACAACGATCACAAATATCCAAAACTTCACCACTCTTCCAACTTCCTTTTTCCTCTTAAAAAGAAGACTTTTGTCTACTTGGACTATATGATTCAGGCCACCCAATTTCTTCTTGTCTTTCACAATTTTTGAGTACATATTTCCCTGCAAAATTTCATACCACTGTCTGCTAATATTGCTGATGGACATGCAACATGTCACTGACATTTTACATATAAAGTCCAGGATTATGTGAAAAAGAGTGAAGACCATTGATTGACTTTTTTCTATAACAGTATTAAAAAGTTATTTGGAAATTACAAAGAGAAATGAATGGTAGATTCAGACTGTCCATATTTTAAAACCATGAAATAAAAAAAGAAATAGGAAAACAGCAGAAAATTTTGGAACTAGGGGTGGAGGATTACAAATTCTTTTATTTTTTTTCGCATAATCATATTAATTCCGTTATGCAGAAAACAGAATTGAAAAAATTTTGTAAAAATTCATAAAAATAAGAAAGCTATGAGGGGTCAAAGCACGTACTTACATCATAACTGCTGAGAGAACTTAAGTTTCTAGATTTGACTGTTTTGTACCATACTGAAAGGGTGAGATGAGAAATCTAGAGAAATTAGGCAATTAACTGATGAGTACTGAAATGGACTGTTGCACAGATGTACATCTGTATGGTATAAACTACAAAAAATTGTCCATCAGTTTATGATTTTATCATGTTTTTCACAAATTCATGTGCTTAACAAGTATAAATGCAAATAAAGCAACTTCGACTACAATATTGTGGTTTGTAAAAGTAAAACCACCTTACTTTTAGCTACAAATGACCTCTTCTAGGAGTCAATACTTATGTCCATTGAAAATTATTGGTAAATTTTGGGAAGTACACCCACATGAGTTTCACTAAGAAAAAAAAAAAAGGAAACCTTGGATTTTTTGCATAGAATCAAGTACCCTGACCTTCTAATGTGTCGCAAACCCCTTACTTTCGTTTGGAAAAGAAGGGGTGGTGGGTAACCAGGCTTCCCCCATCCCATAATCATTGGAAATTTTTTTTTTATTGAAAGAATGACGATAACCTAATGTGCCACAAAACACTTTTTTGTCCGGAGAATGGGGTGGGGGTGTTGCAGAACCCTCGGAAATCCCCCCCCCACGTTTTTCAAAATTTTTTTTGCGTGGAAACAGATAATTCTGAATACCACAGCCAGCATTTCATGATCGATGTTTGGGTAGTTTGACTGAGTTCTGTCAAGGGCTTTTGATGCAAATTCCACAGGTTTGCCATCTTGTACAATAGCTTTTCTGAGTTCTTTCAAAGAGCTATCTACCTCAAGTCCTGTTGGTTTCTTTGGGTCAAAGAATCTGAGGTTTGATTTCCCTGAAATGGTTGCTTTAATTTTTTCAAAGCAGTGTATGTGGTCTTCAGACAACTCAAATGGTATATTTTTCTTTTTTGCAGCCCTTCCTTGCTGGGTCTGACCTAGTGCTATCTTTGGAATAAATATTTCCAAAGAAAGAGATTTCAGGTTGACAAATGTGGCAATTGTCCGAGTTGAATACCAATCCAGATTCCTTTGCTTTTTCCATAAGTCTTTGTAGATTTCTGTCATGCTCTTCTTCATCTTTGCCATGGACAGCAATGTTATCATTTATTCCAACAACCCCTGGGAGATCTTCAATGATTTTGTCCATTGTAGCTTGAAAGATATGAGATATCTTTAAACCCAATGGCAATCTAGTCCAACAGTATCTTCCAAATGGGGCCCAGGAGGTTGTGAGCAGCTGCGTTTCTTAATAACAATACACTGTGATCATGTCATAGATTCAACTCCTGATGTCACAACAATCGAAGGCCTGAAAGAAACATACCCAACTTTTTTCAAGAGCCTGAGCAACTTCAAAGAACCCACACAACTGTACATAAAAGCAGGGTCGGAACCCTTCATTGATACACCTCGCAAATGCTTAGTTCACCTGAAAAATAAGCTCAATATTGAACTCCAGAAGATGGAAGAAATGGGGGGTCATCAAGCCTGTGAAACAACGTACAGATTGGTTTTCAAGCAAAGCATATTCTGTTAAAAATGCTGGATCACTTCGCATCTGTATCAACCCACAAAAACTTAATCAAGCACTGAAAAGGTGCCCTCACAAAATCCCAACAGTGGAAGAGTTGAACCCTCAGTTTGCTGGTTCTAGCGTTTCAGCAACCTAGATGCAAAGGCAGGACACTGGTCAGTTAATCTGGATGAAGAAAGTGCCCAGCATAAAAGTCCTGCAACTTCTGCAACAAAAAAGACACCGGAAAAAATTCTGTCGTCAACGGAACAAGATGGAAAAAGAGCACACAAAAAATTCCACGATCTAGAATCAAGCAACAAGGCTCATACTGACTCAAAAGAAGAGAACTGTGATCCCTACCACAGCATACAAATTTCAAGCATGCGAAATGAAGCATTTGCAACATTGGATATATGTCGACTAAAAGAAAAAGTACAAGATAAATATATCTAATCAAAACTAATCGCATTACCAGCACATTATTATCATTAGACATTACTAAACAATGTACCAACATCGTCAGTGAACGCGACGTGACACAAAACAAAAGGACAATGAAAAGGAGACACAGAGACAAATGGAAAGAATACACATACACACGGACTACACGTTTAGTTGATGGCATTGCTACAAATTTATATACAAGTCTATTTATTGTTATATCGGCTACATAGTGCATGTTGTGCCCCTAACCAAATCATACGGTGCACAAGAAAAACAACAATACTATGGCGACATCTCGCTTTCCCGAAATGCAGATGCTGTCAAGCGTGCATGTGGAAATTGTGAACGAATGCATGCAAGCACTACAATAACGTGATTCAGAGTGCATGATTGTCTACTCAACTGCCGTCCCCCTCAGCCACCAAGCTGACTACCTTTTATCCGCGACAACATATTTAACAATGTGAAACTCAGTACATTTAGTTTCGTATCATTACAACAATAAAGGTCAGTGCTAAATGAGCAGACGTGCCGACTGTGACCATTCTGTAAAATTATATATCGATGACTACATTTTGCTGTTTTTAAGACGATCACTTAGAGCATTTCTTCATCTCAATGGCTTGTGGTGGTAATAATGCAGCTATTGTTTAACCCCAGGTCAGCTCTAATCGGTCAAACTAAAGGGTTTGACCCGGTGGGAAATAAAAAAATAAAATATTCTAATAGGTGTAAAACAACTTGCTGCGAACGAATATGAAGAAAAAAACGCGCGCTCGCGAACGGGGGTGGGGTGCGGAGAGGCCTCGGAACATTTACATCCTGAATGTTCCGAGACGCCTCACCGGAGCCAAAAAACAAAAGAAAAATAGTGTAATAGATGTAAAACGACTTGCTCTGAACGAATATGAAAAAAAAAAAAATGCGCTCCCGCGAAAGGCGGGGGTGGGGAGAGGACTCGGAACATTCACATCGTCACACATCACACACAGTGAGTGTGTGTGTGTTTGTCTGTGAATGTGTGTGTGTGTGTCTGTGTGATGTGTGACGATGTGAATGTTCCGAGTCCTCTTCCCACCCCGCCTTTCGCGGGAGCACATTTTTTTTTTCATATTCGTTCAGAGCAAGTCGTTTTACATCTATTACACTATTTCTCTTTTGTTTCTTGGCTCCGGTGAGGCGTCTCGGAACATTCAGGATGTGAATGTTCCGAGGCCTCTCCCCACCCATCCCGTTCGCGAGCGCGCGCTTTTTTCTTCATATTTGTTCGCAGCAAGTTCTTGCACACCTATTAGAATTTTTTTTTTTTTTTCCCACTGGGTCATGACCCTCTAATCGAGCAGACCTATTATTTAATGTTATTTAGTGTTTCTAAGACTATATTATCTCGTATTTTCTTACCTGTTTTAAGACGTTAGTGCAATGAGAGAGAATTTAGCTGCTATGCCTAGCAGGCGATGAGACCATATAAAAGCTGTCACATATGCACGTGGTGATAAAGATGAAAATACTGCTTCCTTCAAAGTAGATATTAAATTCCAAAGCTAAAATGGCGACATATCATCTGTTATCCGACATTCTGCTTGAAATTTAATGTGAATATATCAAACATTCAATTCGTTAATTTTAATTGTATTAGATTTTAAAAAAATTAAAGTACGGTCTCAAACAATAGGTTCCAAGATCTGCTTTGTTGAGCATGCGCAATTGAAAGGAAGTGCACTAATAACAAAAACAAAAACAGTTTCCAAGAAATCTGTTTAATTTGAAACAAGCATTTATAACTATTGCGTATACACTTATATACACGCTGTTCTCTACACTGTAAGTTATTCCTTTACTATTTTAAATCCTTTTGTGAGAAATAACTTCATATTTATCAAGCATTCTCGCGCGCACTCATGTAAAGTTTCTGGCATTCTTTGAAAGAATGCCTGTGTTTTGTGTCTTCAAAGATATTCGTTTTCATGTTGCAATAAATAATAGTTAACTTATTTCCATTTTCTTTTCTTCTTTTAACTATATATATATTGAGAGAGAAGTACAGTAAAAGAAACGTGAACTTTCAACATCTTAATGTAGTAAAGCTAACTTTAAATTAAATATAATAAATTGCCTGAGTTTATTGCAACATGAAAACGAAAATGCATCAGTTTCAAATACAGTTAGCATTTAAAAAACAAATTCAAGAGTAAAATACTGAAATTCTAAAAACATTTATATATAAATATATACCTGAATTTAACAGTAAAAACATGTTAAAACTCCTAAGTATACATTATGTGCTGCAATGAATTGATAGGTCCACATATAACATTTTGAGGTACATCTTTCTTTGATGAAATTATGCTCATGTCACTTAAATGCAAATTTAATGTACAAATTGAATATTAATTGAAACGGTTGTCAAGCGATGATGGGGGACAAACACAGACACAAACATACACGCACACGTATATATATATACATATATACGACGGGCTTCTTTCAGTTTCCGTCTACCAAGTCTACTCACAAGGCTTTGGTCGGCCCGAGGCTATAGTAGAAGACACTTGCCCAAGGTGCCACGCAGTGGGACTGAACCCGGAACCATGTGGTTCGTAAGCAAGCTACTTACCACATAGTCACTCCTACGCCTATGGCTATTTAAAAAAATTTCTTTTCCAAATACCCTAACCCTAATCGTAACTACAGAAATGTTTTGAAATTGTTTAGTCTGAATCATAATGTCCGTATTTTTCCGTATATTTAGAAAAAAA
>NC_069000.1:28266684-28267103 GCF_001194135.2 Octopus bimaculoides | reverse complement strand
AACTACTAATCTATGTTGTGGGGTACATTCTTCGCCAGGGTAGGTTTTGGCATTTATAAGCCGCCCTCTTTCCCTATTTCTGGCGAGGATGTAGTCGATTTGGCTAGAGTGTCTGCCGGAGCGGTAGGTGACTATTCACATATATATATATATATATATGTATATATGTATATATGTATATAAGAAGGGTATTGGATTTAGCCAAACCCAAAGATACAGGTAATACCGAGTAAGTGCTGTATACCGGCTAGTTATGCCCCATTTGTTGTATAACAGGATTGGGGATTAAAAGTCGTGTATTTATACTTATTTATTTATATATCGTTTTTTGATTTGGTTTGCAAGATTCTCTATGTGAGTTTGTGTGTTGAAGCATATTCTGTTGTCTGGGGAGAATCATTTTCTTTTTTTTTTTTTTT
>NC_069000.1:28246025-28266674 GCF_001194135.2 Octopus bimaculoides | reverse complement strand
TTTTTTTTTTTTTTTTTTTTGTGCCTTATAATTTAACACACTCGTGTATATATATATAGATGTGTATATATATATATATGTGTGTGTTTATGTATATATATGTGTGTGTTTATATATATATATATGTATGTAGATGTATGTATACAAACACCATCCGAACGTGGCTGATACTAGTCTCACCTGGTTGGCTCTCGTGCTGGTGGCATGTAAAAAGCACCCACTACACTCTCGGAGTGGTTAGTGTTAGGAAGGGCATCCAGCTGTAGAAACATTGCCAGATTAGATTGGAGCCTGGTGAGGCCTCCTGGCTTGCCAGTCCCCAGTCAGACCGTCCAACCCATTCCAGCATGGAAAACGGACGTTAAATGATGATGACAGTGTGGTGCAATTATTCATGGTCCCGCTTATTTGCATAGCTAATAATTGTTCACAGAAATGTAAATATCATCAGTGATTTTTTTGTTTTCTTCATGGCAATATAGGCAATATATACTTTTCATCACTTTTTAAGGCTAATTTATTAATAATAATATACTATATTTACCTGTTTATTGGATGCCCATTTGCAGCTGACGGTCCCTTTGATTAGAATAGTAGGGCATCACATCACTTGATTTTTTTTAGATACAAGTACACTGTATCGTGTATCTTTTATTCCTGCTTTCAATCAATGCTTACTAATTAGTATAGCGACATCTTTCTATTTTACAGACATACACACTCTCTCTCCCTCTCTTGCTGTATTAGTCTCTCAACAACAACAACCTCTCATTGTAGTGAAAGTATATATATTTATATTTATATACATATATTGTTGGGTTAGCAATGACATATCAAATCTATATGCAACATGAGACTGAGCATTAATTTTATACCAGTGCTTTTGTTTAAATCATTGCTACATTTGATCATATACATTGTTTATTTGAACAGGATAATTTTTAAGGCCATGAGCCAATATAGTTGCATTGAAATTAAATTTCTTGCTGGTCTCTCTCTCCCATCCCCCTCTCTCTGTATGTATGGAGAATAGGAAATATCGGTAAAAAGAGTATTTTTGTAATGTACACTAATAGTGATTGAACATTTGATTAATTTTTTATTTTGAGTATTAAATATTATCTAGTTATAAAGTTAATAAAGGTCCCAGCACAGTTCTAATTATGCTTTAAAGAACAAAAGTATTCAGTAATGAAAATGATGGGCCTTGCAGTTATTATGACCCAAAACATTTGAGTCAGGCATATCCTGCTGTTTTAAGTCTGTCACTGTACAATAGTTTAATCCAAGATGCACATTTTGAATAAAAAAAACTGTTTCAGTTGAAGTACCTTTTGATCACAAGTTTTCTCATTTATTGGGCTAAATGACTTTCTTTGGAATTTTTTACTCTTGTCACTTAACCTCAAATCACCTCTGACTGAGCCTAACTATGATAGAATTGATAGTAAACATAAACAATGTTCATTTTTGTTGTAGCAATTGCTTTTGCATATTGCTACCCTTCTTGCCACTCATCTGTGAAATCAAATATGTTGTGTAGTCTCAGATTGGCCTTGAATGAACAAGCTTAGGCAATTCCATATCAGCTCTAATTGAATAGTTCTATCCATACCACTAATGGATTAAAAAATTTCTGCCTGCAGAATTGATGAGATATCTGGAATAGATCATGAGCATCTCCTGTGAATGGGGGATGTAAGATCTGCTCTAGTCACAATTTTACAGCTGTACAGGAAACCAGTGTAGATTCTGACTGATATGCAAAGATATGGATATTGATACTTCTTACTTGTGACTGGACAACAGCAGCTATGGACATACTGGTGCAGGAGATTAATTCAGTCTTGATACATCTAATACAACTTACCTCATCAACCATATTTCTTATGCACAGCCTTTTTCAACTACTGATCGGCTGCCCATGACCCTGAGCCTTGTGGAAGTTCTTGAAAAGACTACCCCTTCTCAGTGAGTTCTGGAAGTGATGTGTATATTATGTTCTCCATCCACATTACAGTGATTTAAATCCATACATTGAACCAAAATTACCTCCCATCATGCACAGTGTTCCCCACCTCTTGCAGACTACTTAATCATGTCATCTTTCTCTCTCTCACATCTTCCTGTCAACTGTATCATGAATATTTAGCTGTTTCTTGCCCCCCCCCCCACCTGCTCTCTTCTGCATCCTTTGGTCTTCCCCAATTCACAGCTCATTGATCATCCACCCTTCAATCCTTTTTTACAGTTGTACTCTGCTTCCTCATCTCCTACTTCCCATACAAACTTGCAAACCAACCACCCATCAACTTCTACTCAGATCTCCCTTGACAGTGGGGGCCACTCAGACATCTCTTCACCACTAGCTCTTGGTAGTTCCTACTGATTGTTTCTTTTTCTTTCCCTCTCTTAGTAAGTGTGACTAGCTATCAGATCTACAAGAACCTGCTGATACCCACCCCCACCCTTCTCATACTTTAACCCCTCATTCTCTAGTATAAAGCTGAACCCCACCTCCCCTGGTATTCATAGCCCTACAAGCTGCATGGCAACCTCAGTGGTGCTGGTGGCATGAAAAAAGCACATTCAGTACACACTGAAGTGCTTGGTGTTAGCAAGGGCATCCAACCATAGAAATTATACGAAAGTAGACATTGGAGCATGATGCAGTCTTTGGACCCATTGGAGCCTGTCGAACCACCCAGCCCCTGCCATAGATGTTAAATGATGATGTTATGTCAACTGTGTTGATTTATTACTCTGAGGATGTCACCATACCAGTATGTGAACTGATCGAAATATTGTTTTCAAATTTTGGCATATGACCAGTAATTTCAGGAAAGGAGGTAAGTCAATTACATCAATTCCAGTATTCAACTGGTACTTGTTTCATCAACTCTGGAAGGATGAAAGGCAAAGCTGACCTCAGCAGAATTTGAACATAAGGACAGACAAAATGCTGCTAAGCATTTTACCCAACATGTTAATGATTCTGCCATTTCACCATATTAGAACTGATTGAATCTGAATGTAAAGACAGATGAAATGCCGCTTAGCATTTTGCCTAGCTTGCTAACAATTCTGCCAGCTCACTACCTTAGAACCAATTGAAATATTTAAAGAGCTGATATCTTGTTTCATGCTCAATCACCCCAACTCCTACACATTCTATTGTTTATATGACTTGTTGTCAGACATATTCTCTCAATCTCTTGTGATCTCTTGTAATTGTTGTTTATGCGTCTTTTGATGATTAACAAGTTATGATGATATTGATATTTATTTTTCTTTCTCTTTGCAGTTGATTCGCTTACTATTCAGTCATGGTTTCACATGAAATTCAAACCCTGTCAGATGAGCAGTTAAGATCAACTCTTGTAGAGTACAATGTAACAGTGGGTCCCATTACAAGTAAGTCTTTTAGTTGTGTCCATATGTTTTGTCTGGTTCAGCCCTGAATGAGCAGAACTATTATGAGAGCCATTCTGGCCATTACCTTCCTGTCTTTTGTTTCAGTTATATTAATCTGGCATTTTAAATGTAAATACCTATGATTTCAGAATGCACTGTTATGCAAATTACACTGGCTACTTTAGCAAGATAAGTCTTGGTTTATATTCAGTATAACTATGTCATCTATCTGTTTGGTATCTCCAAATAGAAATTAAACCAGTCAGGACAATCCTAAAATATTTCTGTTAATAAGATATTTGTTTATGCTTGTTTGCATTAAACACAGCAAGGCTAAAACTGTATATATAATTAACATTAAAAATTTAAGATTATCCAGTTACTAAATCACACTAATGCATTATTAATTCATTGTTCATCAATTGTCTAATGCCTTTTTACTTTTAAGATGATATAGTGTGATATGAGTGGGATTTAGCTATTGAGCAACCATTTAGAGCCTCTTTTTGTTGGTGTGCATGCACATTTGTATATATGTATGAATATGAAAGTCACAAGAATTGTAATGATGTAGACTGGGAGGGATAATATATTTTTGTACATTTGTAGTCCTGGGATTCTTGGTGTGCATATATTTATGTATGCGGATGCATAGGTTATTTGCTATTGCTGCCCTTTTCACCAGTCATCCTCCCCTGTTCTTAATAGGCCACATGATATTGGACATATTGTGTCCAGTAGACTTTACCTTCATCATCTCCTGTATTCCCAATCACTCTACCTACCATTATACTTTTGCATCTTTTCACCCGGTTAGATTTCCAAGGAAGGAATTACTGGCCAATGTATCAAATAAGCCTTCTCTCTCTTTCTCTCTCTCTTTCTCCAGTTTGTTTGCAACAATGTACAATTTTGTCCCCAAAAGAGGTTATCAAAATTACCCACCCCCATGTCATTCCATCACACACACACGCGGCCTCTTTTAGTCCTTACTCTATTTCCTGGGTTATGTTGCCTATGTCATTTCTCACATTACCTTGGCTACACACTTGTCTCAGATTGCTAAGTAATTTTATCACATGTCTGTCTTCTTTGTGTTTCTCACTCTGTAAAGAGGTTAATAAACAAGCAGACATAGAGTTTATAGGAAAGTGGTTATACACCATTAGGTGTACACCCGCTTTCCTATATTAAATTCTAAACAATAACGGAACGCAGAACTCTGTACTATCAACACAACAATATTTATTTATGGAGGAAAATAGGCAGCCTTAAACTGGTTGCTGAGACGTTGGAATGTAGATTGAGCTGTCCCCAGAGTTGGAATGGCCGGCCAGCCGAGAAAGAGGATGAAAAAAGCGGGAACGTTTAGATGTTGAATTCCACGCATGCGTGGATAAAAACGCAGTAATGGCGACTGTACCTTGGCGCCAAATGACGTCACTACAAGTTATGTGTAGCAACTTTTATTCAGTATAGTTTCTTTATTCCTGGATTGCTTTTTAGTCGCACATAAAATAAAAGACCTCAGTGAGAGAAATCAAATACTGGAAACCAACTCAAGGTCAATGACTTAGAAAAAACTGGTCTATTTAGTAAGGGAAGTAGTCTTCCTAATGTGAACTTGACAGAGGGTCCACCCAGTCTTGTTGGCAGCAGTGTGGGATTCAATTGAGAATGTGAAGATGAGGGAAAGGCCTTGGTTCTCGAGGAGTACCTAATGAGATGTTTAAAATATCAAGCAGAGTACAATACTGCCTAATCACCTGTTAGTCAATCAGGTTGTTCAGGAAGGTATATCCAACAAATAGTGTAACAGCATTACAGTCAATTGTTACAAGGGTATAAGAGTTGCCTTATGAGAAGTAATTACAGATGTATCAAATTACTGGACCAGGTTATGAAAGTCAGTGGAAGAGTCATAGCTTAATTAATTAAAAAGAAAGTAAATCTAGATGAGATGCAGCTTGATTTTGTGCTGGAGAGAAACACTACAGATGCTCTTTTTTATCATTTAGCAAAGAGCAAACTGCTGTACTTGGTATTTGTCAACTTGGAGAAAGCCACTAAAAGTGTCTCACTCCCTCATCTGGTAGTTGCTGTGAAAGTAGTAAATGAATGACTCGTGAGAGCTATTCAAGTCATGTACAGAGTTGATAATGAGTACTATGATGACTTTATTGTGTGTGTTGGAGTTCATCAAGATTCAACTATCAGTCTCTTCCTATTTATCCAATCTAGGCCATAACAGAGAAATTTAAGACTGGCTATCCATGGGAGCTGTATACTGATGACATTGTTCTTATACAAGGGTTGGCTGGAAAGTTCTTAGGTTGACCAAGATACTCTCTTTGAATATGACCAAATAAGGTTTATTTTTCAACATAGTCACCCTTGTGGTCCACACATTTCTTCTGTTGGTGTTGCTGTGCTTGGATCCCATTGGTGAAGAAGCTTTCATCTTATTGGACAAAAAAGTCATCAATAGCAGATATGACATCATCATCACTGCGATATTGGCTCCCAGCCAAGTATTTTTTCATGTTAGAGAACAGATGGTAGTCAGATGGGGCCAAATCAGGAGAATAGGCAGGGTGATCAACTAATTCAAAGCCACAGTCACACACAGCAGCCATTGAAAACAAAGACTTGTATGCTGTAGCATTGTCTTGAAGAAGCAAGACCCTTTCATCAGTATTCCTGGCCATTTGGTCTTGATAGCCTTTTGTTACTGCCCCAACAAGTTGGCATAGTACTCTCCATTGATGGTGTGGTCATTTTGCAGATAGCCAATAAGCACAATGCCTTTTGCATCCTAAAAAACTGAGGCCATCACCTTCCCTGCAAATGAAACAAATATGGCCTTCTTTGGAGCAAGTGAGGAGGGGTGTCTGCATTGCATGGATTGTCTCTTTATCTCTGGGTTAAAGTGATGAACCCAACACTCATCCTGGCTTTAGGAAACGTTCAAGGAAACCAGCTGGATCTGCTTCAAACAATACCAAATTTTCTGATGATGTGATCAGGCATCAGAAGATGTAGTACCCACCAAGTAGAAACCTTTGTCATGCCAAGTTAGAATATTCTCAACTCTATCATATCATGGGATATAATAAAAGCATTGGCTATTTGCTTTATAGACAATCACCTGTCATCCTTCACCATGTGGTGAACATGATCAATGTTTATGTTGGTGGTGGAAGTTGTAGGACATCCAGACCTTGGGTCACCTTCAAGATTCTATTCCCATCCTAAATTCAGCTGCCCATTTTTGAACTGTTGTCATCCCCTAATGTAGCAACTATGCCAGCATGTCTGTCCTTGGAGACTAAACCCATTTTCTGTCGGTACTTGATAACATCACAGTGCAAATTTTTGTCCATTTTCAAAAGAAGTCTCTACTAGTTACTTTTGAAGTTTTTGAACAGTCTGTTGTCATTTTAACTGGAAAGAAACAGTGCAGTTATTAATAAGTAGAGTTGAAATTTAATGCATTCAAGATTTCACAGTTCCATCACTCCTTCATAGTCAGCCTATGAACTTTTCATCCCACCCTCGAAACTGAAACTGTAGAAATAAAAGTCCAGATGTGGACATAAAGCCTGTCATTAAAGGGTCTTAAAGTTAATTTAGCAAAGACCAAAGTTCTAGTTAGCAGGAAAACAGACAGAACACTAATCTCTTTAGATAATCAACCCTGTTCAATACTCTTTTACTTGTTTCAATCATTTGACTGCAGCCATGCTGGAGCACCGCCTTTAGTCGAGCAAATCGACCCCAGGACTTATTCTTTGGAAGCCTAGTACTTATTCTATCAGTCTCTTTTTGCCGAACTGCTAAGTTACGGGGATGTAAACACACCAGCATCGGTTGTCAAGCGATGATGGGGGGACAAACACAAACACATACATATATACGACGGGCTTCTTTCAGTTTCCGTCTACCAAATCCACTCAGAAGGCTTTGGTTGGCCCAAGGCTATAGTAGAAGACACTTGCCCAAGGTGCCACACAGTGGGACTGAACCCGGAACCATGTGGTTGGTGCAAATTAAATCATACAAGAGGTGTAGTAGATTCACAGGAAGTTTAGCAGAGAAAGTAGATTTCATGGCAGATGCATAGGTGCAATAAATACAAAGAGCATGTGGGAAATATATTTTTCGGCAACGCCTAGAAGGATCTGTAGAGGGAGTAGACAGCTTCTGTACCTTGGTAATAATTAGCAGGAGGTGAGGATGTGCTGAAACTATAGTTGCTAGAGTAAAAACTGGCTGGAGAAAGTTGAGAAAACTATTACTCCTGTTAGCAACAAAAAGCCTTTCTCCCAGAGTGAATGGCAGATTGTATGATGCCAGCATACGAACAGCAATGCTGTGTGGTTGTGAAACTTTGACAGCGAATGCAGAGGACATGCAAAACTAGAAAGAAATGAAGCTAGCATGCTCTGCTGGATGATGTGGATAATGATACATGATCTTTGCACAGTTTCTGATTTGTAGAAAACCATGTCATGAATACCATGTAGTTGCAAGACACTTTTTAACTGCACAGTCATCTCTGTGCCTCTCATATAAGTAATATATGTGGAATCACTTTGAGAGACCATCAGAGGGTATTATCAGCCAGTGAGTGAACCTCTCTATGTTTCTTTGACCTGATAAAAATAAAGAGCAAATCGCAATCTATTATCTGAAGAAAAATCTCTCTAACATTTGTAAACATTCTCGTCTTTTTTTCTCATACTTGCCATTATTTCTCCAATGATAAAGTCTCTCTATTTCTCTCTGACTCACTAGTGTCTTTCTATCATGGCTGCTATTTCTTGAGGTGGAGCTGGTCTTTTAATTGGCCGCTTCCATCTGGAGATTATAAAAAGCCTTTCGCACATGGTTTTTCAAATTTCACATTACTTGTTCTGCTGCTGACACTATTATTCCATGTGAAATGACCAGCTAAGCTAAAAAAATTTATCTAATTTTAATCGCTCATCATTCATTCATTCACCTAACTCATAATACTAACCGACATGTTTCCATACTTTGCCAGGATTTCCCCAGAGATCTCTCCCTCTCTCTCTCTAAAATTTGTAAACCTTCTCACTTTGTTTTATAACTTATGTCTTTCTCATACTAGCCATGATTTCTCCAGCAATAAAGTCTTTCAAGTTTCTCTCTCTCTGCATCACTAGTGTCTTTCTATCGTGACTGCTGTTTCATGAGGTGAAGTTGGCCATTACTTGTCCGCAATGCACCCACTCATTCCTGCCCTCACCACCTATACTGGAAACCCCTACAAGGCTCTGCCTCATTTCTGTATCAGAAGACTTGCATAGCTCCACCCCACTCCAACAATCATCCACTCTACTGCATGTGCCAAAAAAAGATGTATTACTTAGTAAATTAACAAACCACCTACCCCTTTCTCTCTAATATAATGGACTAACCAATAGCGGCTCACTTAATTTCAACATTAACCTATTTATGTTTGCAGCAATAACGCTTATATTTACAATGCTCATAACACTTATATTTACAATGCTTACATTACACTCCTTCCCAATTGGGGGTAACAATTTTAACATGTTTGAATGATGGTAGGTTAGAGCGAGAACAGCTGATGTGACCTTCTTTTCAGGTACTCCCCTTCCCATATTCCCTCCCACATCCTTTTCCCAGTTTTCAGAGTGGGCACTGTCAATATAGGCACAGTGAAAGGTAGGTCTAGCAAGATTGTTGAGATGCTTGAACAGAGGCATGTTGATGTACGTTACATTCAAGAGGTAAGGTGGAGAGGAGCTTCAGCCAGGTTCCTCACCGGCAAAGCACATAGGTATAAAATCTGGGAACGTAACGGGGTAGGTGGTGTGGGCATACTTCTTGCAGAGAAATGGGTGGATAAGGTCATATAGGTAGTCAAAGTATGTGATAGAGTACTTAAGCTCAGGCTAGTCTTGCAGTATAGTATAATGACAATTATCTCTGTCTACGCACCCTCCCCACAAGTGGGCCTACCAAATGAACAAAAGGACCACTTTTATGATATTCTTCTGCAGGCTACCTCAACGACAAACGACAATGATATCTTGTTCATGGCTGGGGATTTCAATGAGGATGTCAGGCAGCAGCCTGGTATCTTCCATGGTGTACACAGAGGCCATGGAATTGATTTCCAAAACGAAGAGGGGACAAGGCTACTGGAATTTTGTGATGTGAATAACCTATTAATCTGCAACATCAACTTCAGGAAGCCAGTTAGCCACCTGATAGCCTACCAATCAAGTGACAATGCTAGCCAGATCGATTACATTCTCACCAGACAGTGAGATGCATGGTTGCTCCTGAATACAAAGACCTTCCCTGGTGAAGAATGTACTCCCCAGCATAGACTAGTCATTAGTGACTTTAGCGTCCAGGCCAGAAGGGTGTCAAGAAGCAGACCAATCTGGAAAAAAATTTTGCAGCTTAAGGATCCTTCACATGGTCAGGGATTTAGGGACATCCTGATTGAGAAATTTGATGAGGAGCTACAGACTTGTAACATTGAGGGCAACTGGGAATTCTTGTGGGGCAGCTTGCTCAGTGCCACAGACCAATGGTGCAAAGTCTCATCTAGACCTAGGGTGACGTGGTTGTGGAATGATGCTGGAGATAAGGCCATTAGAACAAAGAAACAGGCCTGGATAGCAGGGAACTGTATCAGATAGCCAGAAGGGAAGCTAGGAGGCAAGTATATCTAGCCAGGGAAGAAGCAGAAAAGAAGTTTGCCTATGTGAGGACCAAAGACTTGAAGTGTTTTGGATTGCAAGATAGTGTGTGATAGAAAATTGTGATGTCATAGGAGAGAAATGTATCTGTGGATGATGGCTCACTTGCATTTAATGATTCTGTAAAAAAAAAAAGAGGCTTGGAAATGCCATTCTGAAAGACTGCTGAATGTAGAGAATGAATGGAAGGAAGAGAGTCTGCCAGATATTGCCCCCACTGAGGGACCAGCTATCTGAATTGAGAGTACCTTGGTACATAATGCAATTAAGGATATGAAGACGGGGAAAGCCCCTGGCCCATCAAGGATCACCACTGAGATACTTAAAATACCTGGCAGTGTGGGTTATGTTCTAGTCACCCATATTGTAAATCAGGTGGTACATGAAGGAGTCATACACAATAACTTATGTAGCAGCACCATAAAAAACTGCTACAAAGGTAAAGGTGGTGCCTTAGAAATAATTAGAGGTATCAAATCATTGGATCAGGTGATGAAAGTTACAGAGCAGGTCATAGCCCAACTAATTAGGGAGAGAGTTAGTCTAGATGAGATGCAGTTTGGTTTTGTGCCAGGGAGAAGCACCACTGATGCTATATTTCTGGTAAGGCAGCTGCAGGAAAAATACATAGCCAAAGATAAACCTCTGTACTTGGCTTTTGTTGACTTGGTGAAAGCCTTTGACAGGGTCCCCCGATCCCTTATCTGGTGGTCAATGCGGGGATAGACAAGTGGGTGGTTAGAGTTATACAAGTCATGTGCTGTCACTAAGGTGAGCAAAGAATTCAGGGTAGAAGTAGGGGTTCACCAAGGATTGGTCCTCACCCCCACACTCTCTTCATCGTAATCCCCCAGGCAATAACAGAGGGATTGAAGACAGGCTGTTCCTGCGATCTTCTCTATGCTGATGACTTTGTTCTTATAGCTGAATCACTACAAGAACTAGAGAAGTTTCAGGTGTATGGAAGCAAGGACTAGAATTGAAGGGCCTTAGAGTTAACCAAGTAAAAACCAAAATCTTAGTAAGTAGGAAGGCAGACAAATCACAAATCCCTTCAGGTAGATGACCCTGCTCAGTCTATAGAAAAGGCATAGGGAGAAACTATGCACACATAAGAGGTGCAGCAGTATCAGAGGAAGGTTAACAGAGAAAATAGCTTTAGTGTGTGGAAGATACACAAGTACAATAAACACAGAGAATATACAGAAAATAGACTCCATCAACTGCTAGGGGTGGGGAGTGAGTTAGAGGTAGTAGACAGCTTCGTTTTCTAGGTGACCAAGTTAGTAGCGGAGGTGG
This sequence comes from Octopus bimaculoides, assembly GCF_001194135.2. Lineage (NCBI taxonomy): Eukaryota > Metazoa > Mollusca > Cephalopoda > Octopoda > Octopodidae > Octopus > Octopus bimaculoides. The sequence goes on along the minus strand of NC_069000.1, from coordinate 28,255,197 downwards.
ATCCTATGAGACTGTAGCTGTGAGAATAAGAAGAGGCTTGGCAAAGTTCAGAGAGCTCCTACCTCTGCTGGCAACAAATGGTCTCTCCCTCAGAGGGAAAGGCAGATTGTATGATGCCTGTATCTGAACAGCTATGCTACATGGCAGTGAAACATGGGCTGTGACAGCTGAGGACACATGTAGGCTTGAAAGAAATGAAGCCAGTATGTTTCGCTGGATGTGCAATGTCAGTGTACTTGTATGACAGAGTTTAAACATCTTGAGAGAAAAGTTGGGCATAAGAGGTATCAGATGTGGTATGCAAGAGAGATGACTGTGCTGGTATGGTCATGTGATATATATGGACATGGGCAACTTTGTAAAGAAGTGCCATTCTCTAACTGTGGAGGGAACCTGTGGCTGAGGTAGACGCAGGAAGACATGGGACGAGGTGGTGAAGCATGATGTTCAAACTTCGGGCCTCATGGTGGTAATAACCAGTAACTGAAACCTTTGGCAATATGCTGTGCTTGAGAGGACCTGTCAAGCCAAGTGAAATTGTAGTCATGGCCGATGTTGGTGTCACATAACTGGCACCTGTGCCAGTAGCACACAAAAAGCCCCTTAGGAGCATTGAGTCTCACAGAGGCAAGGTGGCTGATGCCAGTGGCACATGAAAAGCACCTTTTGAGTATTGCGCCTCACAGAGACAATTACAAATGACCGAGCCCTTTGGCATTATGCTGTGCTTGAGAAGACCCATCAAGCCAAGTAAAATCAGTCACTGCAGATACTGGTGGCATGCAAATTGCACCTGTGCCTGTGGCACATAAAAACACCCATTACACTCTCAAAGTGATTGGCATTACGAAGGGAATCTAGGCATAGAAATCTTGCTAAATCACACTGGAGTCTGGTGCAACCTTCCAGTTTTCCAACCCATGCCAGCATGGACAACAGAGATTAAATAATTATGATGAATGATGTCCTATTTTTCTTGCACATCTGAAAAAGCCAAGTTGTTCACAGCTGGAATGCCTTTGATTATATAAGCCTGTTCAACTCTAGTAGAGATTATGAGGCATTACCATGTATTGTATGTATTTCCTTTTAAAGTAAATTTTTTTATGTGTTATTTTTCAGAAACCACTCGGAAACTGTATGAAAGAAAGCTAGCACGGTTGTGGCAACAATTACCGGCTATAACATTATTTTCTGGTAATTAATCTTTATTTTCTCTCAACTGTGATTTGATGTAGATTTGGCTGCTATTTATAGCATGTTGAGCGACTACATAGAAATTCCTTTGTTGGTTTGAATGACTAGAGCAATGGAGAATTGGACATATCTGTTTAAATGCATTTAAGTGTTAGAATAAAGAATCCCCTTTGAATTTGGGAGTTAGTTAACTTATACTATTCTAAAATCACTGAGCCCCACCGCCACCCCACCCAATTTTTCTAAATCTGAAACCGGTAAATAAAGTTACCATACAGCATGGTGCCATTTCATGATTGCTTAACCTGATAAGATTAGCAACCAAATTTCCACCAGCCTATTCTATCTGTAAAGAAGGGAGTGTTATATTAGAAAACATAAGTGGGGAAGGTGGAGAGAGAATTGTCACAGCTGGAACATCTTTAATAATAGGTCTGCTTATTACGGTCTAACTTGGGGGTTAAACAACAATCTTTCTGTGATACCCATCAGTTTCACTATTTATGTTCATATTTTCTATCATTGGTTCCTTAGACTGTCAACACACCTTTTCCACTCTGCATCAGATGTCTGTACCAGTATAGTCACATCTCTAGTATACATCTACTTATATTTATATTGTGCAACTACTGTTTAAGCTAATTTGAACTCTGCTCTTCAAGATGGATAGCTTTATACATCCAACATATAAAGCTCAGTTCATTTCTTCCCAATCTCTGCCTATTTTGACAGTAACCCTACCTCATTATGATGTAGCACCACTTTTTTATACATACTTCATACTGCTCTGTGCATATGAGTGGTTTGTATTGTCATCACCAGAGGTGGTAACGATAAAGGTCTATGAATTTTCTTCTATAGGCACAGGTGTGGCTATGTGGTAAGTAGCTTCCTTATCAACCACATGGTTCTGGGTTCAGTGTGTGGCACCTTGGGCAAGTGTCTTCTACTATAGCTTCGGGCCGACCAAAGCTTTGTGAGTGGATTTGGTAGATGGAAACTGAAAGAAGCCCGCCATATGTATGTGTGTCTGTGTTTGTCCCCTCAAAATTGCTTGACAACCAATGTTGCTGTGTTTACATCCCTGTAACTTAGCGGTTCGGCAAAAGAGAGCAATAGAATAAGTACTAAGGCTTACAATGAAGTTGACTAAAGGCGGTACTCCAGCATGGCCGCATTCAAATGACTGAAACATGTAAAAGAATAAATGAATAAAATATGCTAGCTTTCATTCTCTCATTACATCTATTCTCAGCATTAATTACAGAATTTTCAATTATATCTACTAAACTAAGAAGTTGATGTATTGGCTTGGAACAAAAGTGTATACTGTTTTTTAAGTAAAGTTTAAAAACAACATTTAGACATTTGTATGTAGCTTTATTCAACCATAGATTTCCCATTTTGTTCCACTACCTGTCACTGTCTTTGAGGCAGTTTCATGATCCCATCCTTCTAGAACTTGGCATCTTTCTTGGTCATGAACTTGCCTAAGTGGTTTTTACAGTCTTCTGAAGAATTGAAGTTCTTCTCATTAGAGAATTTTGTACAGATGGAAATAAATGATAGTCTGAACGTGCAAGATTAAGTGAGTATGATGGGTGTGGTAGGACATTCCAGCCAAGCTGTACTGATTTCTGTCAGATCTGCAAAGGAACAGGACTAGCATTGACCTGAAGGAAAGTGACACCCTCTGATTGACCAATTCTGGATTTTTTTCATTAGAATGCTTCATTTAAGCAGCTTAATTGGAAACTAATTGTTCAATGTCTGATTTTGCAGAAGTAGTTTGTAATACACAGTGCCTTTCCAATCCCATTAAATACAGAGTGTCACCTCCTTTGGATTAGTGTCCAGCTTTAGGATTGATTGAAGGTAGTTCCTTTTATTTTCTCCAGGACTATTTTGTTCCACATTATTGTAAACAAACCATTTTCCAATACCTGTTCCCCCTCCCCCTTTCTACAAAAATAGGCTTTTGTTGAGTTTGGGCAGAGAATCACAGATGGAACTGCATTCCATTAAATTTTTTTTTGTTAAATTATGAGGCACCTAAACCTCTTAGTGATTCATGTATCCACGTGTTTTTAAATACCTTATAACACTCATATGAGATGTGTGGAGGATCTCAGTGATGTGTCATGTGGTCCGGATTATTTTCAACTAGCATTTCAATCTGGATATCATTAATGACTGTAGGCCTGCCAGAATATTCATTTTTTTCAAAATTAAAATTTATTCCCCTAAACCTAGCAAACTGCTTGGTCTTCTCAGTTATTGCACCATCTCCATAAGTTGCACATATCTTGTTAGCACAACATGTTTTCCTTTCCAGTAATAAGAGCTTCAAATGATGAAATTGTGTCTCATTTTCTCCTATTTTAACTTAAAAACAATAAAAGTAAACTATCCATACAATAGTATAGAAAGATGTGTTGAAATACCCCCCTTTCAGAAAATATGTCATATGCTTCTGTCACCTGAGAAATGTAAATGCGTTTCAATGCCACCAATTGAAAAACAGTACAGACTTTTGATTCAGCACAATATATTATTTTATGGGTGTCTATTCTGCTAATTATTTTTGTGGAATTCTAGTTTTCTGTTAGAGATTCCCTTTGACTTTTGTGTGTTCATTGTTTACTTACAACTTTCTTCTATAAAATAATATATGATGCATTGGGATTTTGTACTTTGGATCCTTGGCTCTTTCAATCTAAATGTAATTGTTATCTTTTTATAATTACACCAAAATTGCAAGCATTACAGGTGATGGCAAAATTTCAGCATGCCAAACATGCAACATGAGTTAGATTTAAGCTTGAGATGGTTTCACATTTTACCTTTTTACTACCTAAGACCACCTCTGGTTCTATAATACAAACCACTTTAAGTGGATCTAAATTAAAATATTCCATCAAATTTGTTATTTTCAAAATTAATTGAAACAGGATGGTGTATTTCAATAGAAATATGATTGCAAAAAGGTTAATGCAATTTTGGGGTCGGCACAATATCATAGCTTTTGAACTGACTTTTCCATGCCTTATTTGATGACATTAAGTTAGAGAACATTTTATTTTGTAAAACCCAACATTTGAAAAATATGCTACAAATTTATTGTTCCATATTTCTATATTATATTGATGATGGTTAATTTTTATTTTATTATAGAAAACATTGGATATCTTGATTAGAATTTGGTTTTGCTGAAAAGATGTTTTTTTTTGTTTGTTTTTTTTAGATGAAAAGGATGATGAGGAAGAGGAAGAGGATGAAAAGGATGATGAGGAAGAGGAAGAGGAAGAAGAGACAAAACAGTAACAATTTTTTTTTATGGCTTTCTTTTCAAATAATTTAAAAACAAATTGTAATGTTCTGTTTTTCATTCATGTTTACGAGTTTGTCATATGATTTCAGATAGGATACATTGCAATGGTTTTTCAATGATTTCTACAGGTAGGCATGAAAACTAAGAACTTTGAAAAAGAAGGAAATTAGAAGTGCGTTATTCATGACCTTTTCAAATACATCTGATTAATACAAGTTTAGTGAAATGATATAACTGAGAACCTAAACTCAGTAGCAGACTTATTGCTGGTGCTTGATCCTCTGTCTTTTTCCTTTTTTTATCCCTTTTATTCATGTTGATGGTGATCTTTGTTTTCCTAATTTCTAAAGATTATCATCATCGTTTAATGTCCATCTTCCATGATGGTTCACAGGAGCTGGCCAGGTCAAAAAACTACCCTATACTATTGTGTCTATTTTGGTAGGGTTTTTATGGCTGGATGCCCTAACTAACACCAATGACTCTGCAGAGTGGTTGGTGTTGGTGTACTTTTTACATGGTACTAGCACAGGCGAGATTAGTTTTGGCATGATTTTTACAGCTGGATACCCTTCCAAATGCCAACCACTTTACAGTGTGGACTGGATACTTTTTATGTGGAACCAGTACTGGCAGGGTCACCAAGTAACTCGCAAGACAAGGAATTATGAGAGGGGAAGGTGCATTTGGGGAGGGGAAGTCATGTCAGAGTTAGAGGGTGACAAAGAGACAGATGCAGAAACAGGTGTCTTGCTATAATGGAGACGGCATTGGGGGAGATGATCTGATTTCAGATGATGAAAGGTTAGAGAGTAACAGAAATAGGTGTCTTGCTATAGAGGAGGTACATGGTTACCCAGCCAGGGGAAAGAGAGAGAGAGTAGGAAACAACAAAAGTGTAAGAGAGAGCTGGAGAGAGATGGTGAAGTGCCTGGGTATACTCACAAGTAACAAGGATCAGAACATAGATGTGATGGTGGAGTAAAGAAAAGAGAGACACGAAGGTTGTAATATACACAGTCAGGTGTTGTCAAGAAGGTGCAAGCAGGGAGTGTGGATTGCAGTGACTGTCGCAAACCTGGGTAGAGGGCAGTGGTTTCAATTCATGCTGTGGCGATAGAATAAAGCTGTTAGCATTTTGTTTTAGTTGGAGGGGCAGAATTTTGGTTTAAGCACCCCATATATCCCCTTGTAACTTTTCTATTTTTTGGAATTTTCAGAAAAGTTTCGTGAATTTATCTTCTACACATGGGAATTCAAAAGATTATGCAAATTAAGTTTTTGTGTGTGATTTAGGTAATTTAGCTGTTGCTTTTAGCACATTGCACAGCCACCTTGATACGTTCCTCATTTCGTTGTCACTATGATGTATTGATATTGTTCAAGAGTAGTCCATTGCTGGAATTTAAGCTAAAAGTTCTGAGTGTCTGTATTTAAAAAAAAAAAAAATTGTTAAGTGGGAAATACACTTTGTTGTATATTTTTTAATTGGAGTTTAAAATATGGACAGTCCGAGTTTTTGGCTCAAATCCCATCCTTGGGTGCATCATCATTACACTAAATGTGTATCAGACTGCCAAAAGGGAAGCTCGGAGACAGGTTTATTTAGCCAGAGGGGAAGCAGATAAAAGATTTACCAATGTTTTGCACTGTGAGGACCAAAGACTTGAGGTATTTTGTGTTGCAAGACAGTGTGTGAGAGAGAATCGTGATGTCATAGGAGAGAAATGTGTCCACATGGTTGATGATTCACTTGCACTAAATGAGGCTGCAAAGAAAGAGGTTTGGAGACGCCACTATGAAAGGTTGCTCAATAAAGAAAATGAATGGGAGGAAGAGAGTCTGCCAAATGTCGACCCAACAGAGGGACCAGCTATCCTAATTGACAGTACCATGGTAGATAAAGCAACTAAGAGTATGAAGACAGGGAAAGACCCCGGCCCATCAGGAATCACTGCGAAGATGCTCAAAATATCTGGCAGTGTCGGCTATAGCCTAGTCACCCATATTACAAACCAGGTGATACACGAAGGAGTCATACCCAATGACTGGTGTAGCAGCACCATAGTCAACTGCTACAAATAATTACAGAGGTATCAAGTTGTTGGATCAGGTAATGAAGGTCACGGAGAGGGTCATAGCCCAACTAATTAAGGAGATAGTTAGTCTAGATGAGATGCAGTTTGGGTTCATGCCAGGGAAAAGCACCACTGATGCTATATTTCTAGTAAGGCAGCTGCAGGAGAAATACCTAGCCAAAGATATACCTCTGTACCTGGCTTTTGTTGACATGGAAAAAGCCTTTGATAAGGTCCCCCGTTCCCTTATCTGGTAGTCAATGAGGAAACTAGAGATAGATGAATGGTTAGTGAGAGCTGTGCAATCCATGTACAGAGACGCTGTCAGTAAAGTGAGGGTTGGTAACAAGTACAGTGAAGAATTCCGGGTAGAGGTAGGTTCAGTCCTCAGGCCCCTCCTATTTATCATAGTCCTCCAGGCAATAACAGGAATTCAAGACAGGATGCCCCTGGGTGCTCCTCTATGCTGATGACCTTGCTCTAATTGCTGAGTCACTATCAGAACTAGAGAAAAAGTTTCAGGTGTGGAAGCAAGGATTAGAGTCAACTTGGCTAAAACCAAAGTCCTAATAAGTAGGAAGGCAGACAAACCACAAATCCCTTCAGGTAGATGGCCCTGCTTGATTTGTAGAAAAGGCGTAGGTAGAAACTCTATAAGATGTACCCAGTATAAACTATGGACACATAAGAGGTGCAACAGTATCAAAGGAAGGCTAACTGGGAAGATAGTTTTTGAATGTGGCAGATGCTCAGGAGCAATAGACACTGAAAATGTGCAGAGAACAACTCCTACATTCCAGGGAGAAAAACTAGAAGTAGTTGATAACTTCTGTTACCTAGGTGACCAAGTCAGTAGTGGGGAAGGGTGCTCTGAAAGTGTAGCTGCTAGAATAAGAATAGCCTGGGCAAAGTTCAGAGAGCTCCTAGCTCTGCTGGTGACAAAGGGCCTCTCGCTAAGAGTAAAAGGCAGACTGTATGACGCATGTGTACATACAGCCATGCTTCATGGCAATGAAACATGGGCCGTGACTGCTGAGGACATGCATAAGCTTGCAAGGAATGAAGCCAGTATGCTCCGCTGGATGTGTAATGTCAGTGTGCATACTTGACAGAGTATAAATGCCTTGAGAGAAAAGTTGGACCTGAGAAGCATCAGATTTGGTGTGCAAAAGAGACGACTGCATTGGTCATGTGATATGAATGGATGAGGATAGTTGTGTGAAAAAGTGTTACACCCTAGTGGTTGAAGGAAACTGTGGAAGAGGTAGACCTAGGAAGACCTGAGATGAGGTGGTGAAGCACAACCTTCAAACATCAGGCCTCACCGAGGCAATGACTAATGACCGAGATGTTTGGAAATTTGCTGTGCTTGAGAAGACCCTGCAAGCCAAGTGAGACCATAGCCTGTGGCCTATGCCAGTGGTGTAACCAGCCCACTTATGCATACCTTTCCTTCATTGGACACTGAACTCTGCTTGCGAAGACCTGGCTCCTGTGCAGGTGGCATGTAAAAACACCATTTGAGCGTGGCCGTTGCCAGTACCACCTGACTGGCCCTCGTGCTGGTGGAATGTAAAAGCACCCACTACACTCTCTGTAGGGAAGGGCATCCAGCTGCAGAAACTCTGCTAGATCAGATTGGAGCCTGATGTAGCCATCTGGTTCGCCAGTCCTCAGTCAAACCGTCCTGCCCATGCTAGCATGGAAAGCGGACGTTAAACGATGAGGATCATGGTGATGTATTTATGGGGAGAAAAATATTGAAAAATATTAATACATGCCAGTGACAAAAAAAAACAAAGAAGGCATCAGTTGGTTGTGAGATATACTAAAAATAACAGTTAAATTTTTTTCCATTATCATTTGAACCCTCATATGTAGAAAACAAATTCACAAAAATTTTCTGAAAATTCCAAAACATAGAAAAAAGTATATGCAAACTGATTTAAGTGATGATAAATAACACCAATATTATATTTATCAATATTGAATTAAAGCAATTGTAAATTTCTTTTCTTAGAACATATGTTAAAATACGAGTTATAGATTTGTAAACTTACTGTTATCCTAAAAAACTAGCTCAGAGATCAATCTTGCAAAAATATGTTGAAATCAGCTAGAACTGGGATATTTCTTGTGTGAATTCTCTCTCTCCTATATATATTTTCTTTTACTTGTTTTAGTCATTTGTCTGTGGCCATGCTGGAGCACTGCCTTCAGTCGAACAAATCGACCCCAGGACTTATTCTTTGTAAGCCTAGTACTTATTCTATCGGTCTCTTTTGCCTAACTGCTAAGTTACAGGAACGTAAACATACCAACAAGCAATGGTGGGGGTACAAACACACACGCACACACACATATATATATATGACAGGCTTCTTTCAGTTTCCATCTACCAAATCAACTCACAAGGCTTTGGTTGACCTGAGGCTATAGTAGATGACACTTGCCCAAGGTGCCATGCAGTGGGACTGAACCCGGAACCCTGTGGTTGGTGTGGTTCTTCTTTGGGATTTGTTTTTTACAAACGAGATATATATATATATATATATATATATATATA
>NC_069000.1:28231440-28245898 GCF_001194135.2 Octopus bimaculoides | reverse complement strand
TTACATACAAAAATAAGAGGAATGACCAGCGACAGTGGACTCCTATATGCTAGAAATAGATGCCGAATCATCTAACCACGAAGAATATGTTTTCAGTAAAAATTTCAGCGACACAACAGACCGTCAAAGGGCAAGATAAATGAAAAAATACTAAATAAAAAAACGATTAACCTACGTACCATGGTTTCACCTGTTAATATTCACATAAGTAAATATCTGCAGGATCATCAGCGTAGTCTGTTGATTTATAAAATATAATTTCCAGAACTAGACACAGGACGTCCACCCAAAAGGGAGCACGTGTAGAGTTCTACAAATTACATTCAATGTATCCTTTCAAATGTCTTCAATCTGGCGTCCACTAGGAGTTCACTTTTGCTGGTCATTCCTCTTATTTTTGTATGTAATATAATTTTGATCTTCGGATTTTTTTAATATGCTAGACCACTGGTTTTAATTGATTAATATCAATTTCTACCCTTATTATAAAATTATATATACTATATGAGTATATGCATATATATGTACATGTATATACATACCTTCATCTACATGTATATATAGATGCATATCTGGGTACATAATGTTGCCAAAAAAACATGGACAAAATGATAAACAAGGTACAGAAAACACACAGGCCACATAGAGAACATTTCCTTCATCAGCTGCCACCATTATAACACTGGCATTTCGAAGAGTTAGGGCAGGAGGCATCGTTACAATGGTTCTTCCCATGGACACAAATTAAATTTGTTCCATGGAGGAATGTAGTGGCGGACAGAAAACAAGACAGGAAAACGAAACAGTGAAATAAATAAACAAACAAAGAAGGCTATACGGCCAGACATGAAAAAGTATGTGTATATTGAACACTGTGAAGCACGAACTGGAATGAAACGGGACGAGGAATGTACGTGTGTGCTTGGCGGGGCCAAGATATTGAAAAGAATTAGTAGCTGGACATATGTGACCAGCGAGGGGTAGGGAGAAGAAGGGGAGGAAGTAGAATATAAGTGAGCAACGAGGGACAGAGAGAGATAGAGTAGAAGGGGAGAGGTGAAGAACAGCAGAAGGAAGAATGAGAGGGGGAGATAGATACAAAGATAGAAAGAGTTATATAACAAGCTTCTTTCAGTTTCCGTTTACCAAATTCACTCACAAGGCTTTAGTTGGCCTGAGGCTATAGTAGAAGGCACTTACCCAAGGTGCCACACAATGGGACTGAACCTGGAACCTTGTGGTTGGTAAGCAAGCTACTTACCACACAGCCACCCCTGCACTTTTTTTTGGTAGGTGGGATGGAAATGTTTTTTATTGATTGATTTCAGATACCTCAATACCAATTAGATGAGAAGGAATGCAAAAAGGATTTATCCAAAGAGCATCTGGCATAAACATATGACTATTCAAAGGTTTAGAGAAACCTTGGCTATAATCTTCTATTTAAAAAAATTTTCTAGAGATACCATCATCTTCTTCTCCTAGACGTTTGTTTCTTGTTACTTACTAAAACCTGCTACAACTCCAAATAGGTCAGCTGAACTTGCTTTATCTATCTGAAGTGGGTACTTAGATGCTGTGCCATCTCTTTTGACTGAGAAGCCTTTTCATTATCTTCAACAGGAGTGGTTTTCTTAGGATTTTTCAGTTGCTAATGTTGGTTCTTCATTATTTTTCCACTAAGGTTTCATTGTGGGGTCAGCTAGACTAACTACAATCGGATTTAATTTCACCACAGTAGCTTTGGTACCATCAGGTGATAGTTCATCATTATGTTGAATTTCATAAATCACAGTACTGTTCTTATCAGTTTCCTCCTTTACTACATGTTTCGGTTTAGACTTTTTGACAACTCGGTTGCGTTTTGTCAACAATTGATGAAGAAGTTCTTGTTGTTTTCCTTGTTATTGCTCAGGATCTAGTAACTTTTTTCTAGCTGACTCAGATAGATCTGGTGTATCAAGGTATTGAAAATTATTTTCTTAAGCCCTCTGTATCTGTTGCTTGCTTGCTTGGGCTTCCATACTTTCTAGTCAAAGTATTGTATTTCCATAGTAACATTTCTTTGTGTGCTTCAAGATTGGAAACAGGCAGCTTACACAACATTGTTTCAAGAAATTGTAGGATGATAGCAGATTCTAAAAGTTTCAGTGGTGGTGCTGGTAATCCCATTAATACACAAGCCAAATAACCATAAATGTCTTTGTAATTAACACTGTTTGTCTTCTCTGGATTTGTTGGAACATCATTGTTACCAATCAGTGACATTTACTTTCTAATCATGCGCTTTATCACCAATTATGTTATACATCAACTGACCAAAGATTAATACAGTCAATATTCTTGAACTCAGGATTGCAATTCTTATTTTTGTATATGATTCTCAGTGGTGCAACCTTTTGATAAAACAATCAATCTCAAGAGGGGATTTATTTTCAACGATATGTTTAGCATTCTCTTTGATTTCATCAACAGAAAGGCTTTTTAAAGCCTTTGACAAACATTTGCAATCGTTTATGGTCCAAATTGAATGGTCAAAATTTTGCTGGATCTATCGTATAACTCTTTTGGATTCAGGTTTGATTTTAGAAATTAAACGATAGATAAGACATGTTCTTAAATACGACCATTATCTTCAGGTTTGAAGAGGTGAAGTGTTAGCCAACAAGACTAATATATATATACACACACACAAACACATTCATGTATATATAAATATGTTTGTAATATTATTGTCTTCAATAAATATTCTCGATGCCAAGTGTGTGTGTGTGTGTGTGCACATGCATGTATATGTATGTGTAATTAATCTCTTAGCCAACTGCTGTCACCAGTCAATGCGTCTAGAGCACTTGAAAGAACCATGTGTGTGTGTATTTTGATTTGCCTATATACATTTATATTTATATAAGGGGTATTACTACAGAATAATGCCACACATTGGACTTCCCAAAATAAACACATTTAGTACTATGCTGATGAGCAGAGTCTAGATTCATTCTAGTAATTGCAAAGTCGGTCGATACATAGTTGAGTTATTTAAAAGAAAGTTGGTCTTCTTCTGTTGGTTGTTTTTCCTCGCATTCGGTACTAAATGTGTTTATTTTGGGAAGTCCAGTGTGTGGCATTATTATGTAGTAATGCCCCTTATATAAATGTAAACAAATAATTATATTCTTGGGAATAGAAATTTCCCTTATGAATTTTTTTACACACTGGCTTCTTGATAACATTCTTGTAAAAGATTTTTATCCCTTTTTGAATTTATTAATCAAATATATATACATACATATACCACTGACCTGCTATGCCTATCCTGTTCTTTAATACCAAAGCCAGGAATGTATGTGTATGTATTCTTATGATTTTGTTGCTGCTGTTGTTGTTGATGTTGCTTTTTCTCAGTATTATTTCTTTCATCTTTCTAGATATTTTCTTTTTCTTTATTTTTGTTTTGAAAAGTAGTAAATAAATTAGTAAAGACAGGATTTCTAGTAACATATTTCAGGGTGTTTTTTAAACAAGTTTCTTAGTCTCAATGCACAATTGTACAGGGTCCACATTGAAAAGCACAATTTTTCATGGCCCCTGAAAAATTATTGTGGACCCCCAATTTACTGCATTTCATCTGTGGATCTCCAGAAATTTTGTATGGATCCCAGTTGGGAACCTCTGATGTAAAGTATACTGGCCAATTTTTATTTCCAACTACGTAACCTATACTGACCAAATTTTACTCCAAAAGATGATGCAATGAGAGAAAATAACAAAAAATCAGAAATTATTCATTTTGACTCAGTTACCAATTTTGCCTCTCTCCATATAGTACTTCCAAGTGTTTGACAGAACGATGAAAAATATTGGGTTGGTGCATAATTATTTTGGCTTTTTTTCAACAAATTTTATTGAACAAAAACAATAACAATATTTAACAAAAATGTCTTTAAATGATGGTCTGATCATCTGCCAAGCAAATGGGAAGCAGTAATTGAAGCAGATGGTGAATTTGCTCCAGAATAATCATTTAAAGATGTTTGTGTTACATGTTATTATTTTTGTTGAAAAAAAAACTGCAATAATTATGCACCAACCCAATATATGAAAAAATAAGAAAGTAAAAAGGTTCAATTTAATGAAACTTTTGAATATATATGCAATAGTTCTAAAGCTGGAAAATAATGCTTGTAGCTGTTGAGATGTAATTTTATAATTAAAACTAAATTCAAAAGTTTTCTTTACTTGCTTGCTTCATAAAATAAGATCAGTTTAGAAGTAGAAATGTGTGTGCCTTTAAGGTCAAACTCAGTAATGTGTTTAATGAAGGAATTTGGCCTAGAGGCAATAACATTCTTCTATCAGTCTCTATATATACATTCACACACACACACACACACATTGTCAGGAGTGTTCTGCTGTTTTCCTTTTCTTTGTTTTTTTTTTTCTAAAAGCAGCTACAATTAATTCCCTTGAGATTGTAAGTGCTTTGGTACTGGGTATAAACTGCTTTTTAATTGAATTATTTGGTGTCTCTAAAGTGGCAAAAGAGAATCCATTGCATTTTTTTAAGAAGTCAAGATACCTTTATATATATTGAAAGAGAGCCCCTTCCTGCCTGATTGCTAGGAGGTGGGTGGGGGCTGTATTGAATGCTACATACCTTCATAGTAGAGGCCCAGGGTAATTGACCCCTCTGCACCCCTATAAATCCGTTTCTGAATAGAATGACAAACTGTGCCATAGGGTCTTTGTTTTTAAGTGGTAGACTTAATCAATTTCTTGGTTTAATGCTGTCACCCACTTGGATGGTAGACTGAGTCCACCACCCGGTTCGAATCACTACCTGACCTGTGTGTGCCCTTTTAGCAGAGTCCACTCTGTTATAAATTTTTAGGCTAGGTCTTTCATCTAAAACTAACATCCTTCTGCCAGTCTTGAAAGTTTTTAAAAAATGTCATGAACAATGATCTACCTCACCTGACCAAGCCCTTAAAAAGCTTTGTGTGTGAGTTTATTGCATATGGTAGAATTGTAGCTTTTGAATATCATCTTATATATTAGTGAAGGCTTTCATTGAATGAAAAGAAAGAAATATAGGTAGAAATAAGTGTATATAGAAGTTGTTGTTGAAGGTTTTTTACAGACCAAGGAAAACATTACAAACTAATGTGATTTAACCCTTTTGATACCAACCAGCCTGGAACCACACTCAGTTCTGTGATACAAACACTGTATTAAGGTGATCTTAATTACAATCTTGCATCAACATTTCATGCTAATTCATATTCAAAATAGCTACTTAATTTTCATTAATTCTTTATTTTCAAAATTAATTGAAACAAAAAACTTTCTACAAAAATGTGGTAACAAAAGGGTTAGCTTTATGATAAAGTCTTCGGCAAATAATTTCACTACTTTGTATTTCAGTTTTCCTATAGCTAACTATATTGGACTTAACAAATTTAGGTCAAGGAGAGAAGTGATGATGATATTTCAGTTAATGTAGGAAAGAAAGAAAAATACTTGGCAGAAAATAACTTGTTTTATTTGCTTTTATTGATTACTCCATTATTATTGTTTGAGTGCAATATGATTATTTGATTCTTCATGGCACCCTGGGCCAACCAAAGAGTAGGTTTTGTAGGTGGAACCTGAAAGAAACTCTGTGTGTGTGTTATTACCTCCTTAACTTGACTTCATGTTATAATTGAAAATGAAGGACACCACTTGCATGACTGATAATAATTTACAATCTTCTGTGAAAATGTTTGATCATGGGGAATATTGCCTTGCTTAAAAACAAATGGGGGTTTATAACAGGAGGGGCATCTAGCTGTAGGAAATCTCTCAACAAATTCTGTCCAGCCTATTCAAGCATGGAAAAGTGGAAGCTAAACTATAATGAACAATAGCATTGTTGCTTGGCAGTTTCCAACAAATCACTAGTTCAATGCATTTATGATGGTAAGAGTAACAATGAGTTGTTAGTGCAACTCAAGTGAAACAAATACCATAAGAGATATTTGTTTGATAGCTCTTATTTATTAATTTTCTTGCTGATGCTTAATTCTTTCACTGAAAGATTATGCACATGAAAGGCTTTTACCAAATTCCATTCAAAAGCATTGGTCAGCTGAAGGCCATTGTAAAAGACAACTTGCCCAATATGCTGCACAATGAGATTGAATTCAAGCTATATAGTTGCAAATTAAACTTCCTTAACCATGCAGCCATATCTGCATAACTTTTTGAAGCAAGTGATTTTACAGTTGGGTGTTTTTTATATCTTTCTATATGTTGGATATACAGATTCCATAAAGCTGGGATAGACACAGCTGTCTTCTCACAATGTACTTCAACTTACTCCACTAAACACGCTACTTCAATAAATACAAACTTTCAATGATCTCAAGGACTTCCTATAACTTCCATAAACTCTCCACTCCTACCACTTCTTGTCTCAACCAATACACAACACTTTATAAGAGTTCAGCTAGTCCATTTGTCTAATCCCACAGGGGTGTCAATGACTCTTACCACATCTTCTCCTTTGAGATTTACTTCCTGGGGAAATTTGATATTTCTTCCGCTTAGGCAGCGCTTCCAACTGTTCTGCTTGTTTCCTCTTTTTTGTGCTGCTATGCCTAAGTTAAACTTCTTGTGGCATTGGAACATCAAAGGTGTCATAGAGTACTTCCATGTGTATCTCTTTTCTTTTTTCCATATATTTATTTTTTTGCTGGTTTCAATATCTTTTGTGTTTCCAATTTTTGCCTCTTATCATATACGTCATTTTGCCTATTTGTTTTATTACTACTCTGTCTTCCTGACCTTCTCTTCTTTTTTTATATATTTTGAAAAAACACCTTGTCACCTATTATAAAATATTTTGTCATATTTTTAGTGTTTTCCTATTTGTTTTTCTTACTGGTAACAGCTTGTGAAAAATTTCAAGCAAACATTAGTTCCACAGGCGACTTGCCTGAACAAGTGTTTAGGTTTGGTGTTATCCTATAAACCCTCCAGAATTGTGTCAATGCTGCATCATCAACTAGTTTGTTTCTTGATTTCTTTAATGCTCTTTTAAATGTATGCATGAACAGTTCTGCTTGCCCGTTTGATCTTGGGTGATATGGCGGAGTAGAGATGTGTTCAATTGCATACATTCTGCAAAAATTTTAAAACTCATATGTCATCAACTGCGTACTGTTATCAGATACTATGGTGTCCGGGATACCAAGGAGTTCTTGAAGAAATTCTTGAAACATCCTGCCATATTACCCATAGAGGTTGATTTCCTACATCCACATATTTCTGGCCACTTAGTATAACTGTCTACTACAATCAGGTAGGGGTACTGGTTGAAAATAAAAATATTTTTGTTTGTTTTTACATACATTTTTCTATACTTACATGAGTTAGATGAATATATTATTTAGGCAATGTTTTACAGCTAGATACCATTCCTTTGGCTAATACTTACTTGTTTTTCAATTAAGGGATCTTTTATTCCACACATTTTGGATGATTTGTTGACAGAAATGCTTGTGGCTCAGTGGTTTTCAGAGAAGTGCAAATTCACACACACAGTCTTCTTTTAGTTTTCTTCTGCCAGATCAACCCACAAAGCTTTAGTTGGTTCAATGTTGTAATGGAAGACATTTGTTCAAGTGTCATGTAGTAGTACTGAACCCAAAACCATGTAGTTGTGAAGCAAATTTGTTAACTAAACAACCATCCTGTGCCCACTAAGAAGCTATTCCTTGGAGAAATTGCAACTTCAAAACAAACCTAGGTATCTAATTCTTATTTGAATCAACAGCGAGTTCATGCTACAAGTCCAGCCCCATTTAGCTCACTTAATATGAAATGCACATGCACTTTCTCTTTCTCTCTCTGCTGAATATTTTTTTTTTATAGAGTAGTAACTACATGAGTATTGATTTTTCTTTGTATATTTTGGCCCAAATATTGGATTTGAATGTTCTTGAGATGATCATTGCTACTGTTCTGCAATCTTTAACCTGTAATAGAGCAAAATTTAATGGTAACAGGACATACTACCACATTATTGCTGGCTTATTGTTTGGTGCTTGTGTTAACTTCCAACAGCGAGATCATCATCATCACGACACTAATACTAATAACTTACTGTGGATTAGTTGTCACTTATTACTGATAGACGTTCAAGTTCTAACCCATGAAGATGTTTGCAATAGCAAACTGCTCAGGAATACCTGCTCTTTCTTGCTTCTTTCTTAATTTAATCTCAGCAGAATCAAATTAGATGGCTCCAGTACTTTATCTAATATTTTTTTTCCTGAAAAGTTGCAAGCATCATGGCAAGAATACAAAATCAAATCTCTAGAACATATAGCATTTGATACTTTGATTTGTACTTCTGAAACAGGAAATGTGTTGCTAGTATTTATTTTATTAACTACAAATATTTCAAGCATTGGCATCTGTTTCTCTGTCTTTCCTTTATTGTTCTGTTGCTCTTTTCCTTCCCAGTCTCCACTTACATCTAATAAGGTACAGATAAAGCTGCTGTTGCTGCTGATCCAATTAATAATTTCTTCTTTAATTCTTCATTTCAAAAAGCAAATTTGAATGTTATATAACCTGAGACCACACAGTTTTTAACAAGCTGAACATCCTTCCTATTATTAATGATTTAGCCATGGCTGGAGTGATACTTATGAGTTAAGCAAAATGAAGCAATTAAAATACCCATATATTCTATGCAGTGTCTTAAGATGGGATTTATACATCAAGAGAAATACAATAAGTGTAAGGTTATTCTCAAGTAGAATGTTCTAAAATAATAATTCTTTCTAATTTTGGCACAAGGCTAGCAATTTTGAGGAAGATGGCAAGTTGATTACATTGACCCCAATACTTGATAGATACCCATTTTATTCACTCCACCAAAAGGGTGAAAGGCAAAGTTAACCGCAGTAGGATTTGAACTCAGAACATGAAGAGCCAGAAGAAATGCTGTTTAGTGTTTTGTCTGCACTAATAATTCTGCCCACTCACTACATTAACCCTATTGCACTGTGTTTCCAGTATAGTGGGAATAGCCAAAATATTATCTCTACAGGATTCCTGTTAAAGCAGTAATGAACAACACACATAGAAAAAGGAAGATAAAATACTAAAAATAGACAACTAATCACATGGCAGCATTGTAGTCAAGTATGTTTATGACTCCTTGTTAATGATGTCCCCCATTGCTATAGTTTAATTTTGCTGTTAATCAGGAAAAAAATAAAGAAATAGATTTTTGCAATGAAATGAGCATGTGATGATCCCAACACTTTGTCTAGTAAACAAGAAAGGCCTAGGTTCTTTTCAATTGAGAAAATTATTGGTGATATTTTGTTCTTCAGATACAAAGTTTACCCATATGCAGACAATGAAAGTGACCCAGATAATGAAACTGGTCAAATTAATGAAGAAAATAGTGATTTGGATGAAAAAATATGATAGTTGAGAGATAGGTCTGTTATTCTCCTGATTTTTTTTTTTTGTGATTCTATCCATTAGGTTGCTTGCAATCATTACACTTAAGCTGTGTATGCAACTTTTTTTACCCCCCTCAAGAGCCAAGTTAGAGTGTAAAGTTAGACATAAAGGCCCAGGTCTGACAGTTAATAATAATAGTCTCTTATCAATAAAAACATCCTTGCATTTAACAAATTTATAAATAGGCAACTTCTATTCAATTACAGTTTTGGTATTGAGGCTTAAACTATTTATTTAACGTATGTTTTCACTCACAAATTATTGTCCACAGGCTCATTCATGTTACTGATTTAAAATGATATCTCTTCGATGATATTTACATCAGTTGAAATTACTTCAAAGCTATCTAGTTTTGATTAAGTAGTTGATATCATTTGATAGTATCAAAAAAGACAGATAATATAAGAAGGTAAATTGGGATAAGTCTATCCCTTGCAGGGAGAGAGATGTTTTTTTATCTTGATGCTGTATTAAAAAGTGAATCTCTCCAATGAAGGATTTTGCTCATAATATGACTACTTTCATCTCTACAGCATACAAACTTATCTAGACTTATGAACTTTATTACATGACTAGCTGGCCTCGTGCCATCAAAAATGATGGCTAATTGTAGTATTTTATGTATACATAAGGTACAAAATAAGGGACATAATGATCACACATACAAACATTCACATACTTCTTTTGTACACACAAGCATATACTTACATGGAGTTGAAACGCTGTTTGATTTTTCTTTTCAGTGTTGAATGTTCACCATCCTACTTCCATTACACACACACACACACACACACAAACATTCACATACCTCCCTTTTACTTACATATACTCACACAGAGTTGAAACACTGACTTTTTTTCCACTGTAGAATTTACATTATCCCACTACCAGTCTGCCATCCCCTCTTCTGTCCTTATTCATCTATCACCCCTTTCTCTCTCATTCATATGTTGTGACAGAAAAACACAAGTATTATTATAGTAGATTTTCGTTGATATAATCCACACCAAGCTTTTTTTGATTCTGGATTTTTTATGTAATAAAGGGAAGAATGCAATATTTTAAACCATTCTATATACTAAAAACATGTTCCACTACCATTCACTTTTCACTGTTTGCACACAATCACATTCTTCACATGTAGCCTAGACAAATTTTGGTAAGCATGAATTTACATCTATGAACAGGAACCTTGAAACATTCTGCCATGGGAACTTTGTCTTGATACTATAGATTAAGACTATAGTAAACGTGTCATGGAAACATATTCATGTTATACTCATATGTTCATGAACAACACAACTAAACTCATCTTCCAAACTCAACAGCTACTAGGTTTGGTCATCTATGATGATTGCATCTCAGAAGCTGGACTTCCTCCTCAGAACCAGAAAAAAGCCACTTGATTGATAGGCAACTTTTCATTCACTAACACACTGCACAAGCATTGATGTATTATATTCTCTTTATGTCTCTTTGAATGTTACTTTAATAGTTTCTGCTTTTCTAAACGAGTATGTTGTCTACTACCCATGTTCACTGAATTTACCTGTCTTTCTTCCAAATATTTTTCATCCCCTATACCCCTTACTAAACACTTTTGCTTGTTTATTTCTATCCAGAACTGTATACCTCTAGGGTTCTTTTCTTTTAAGTTAATTCAAACTGAGCATTAATCACATTGACATCAGAATTCTGAGGAGGCATACTAGCTCAGATTAACTAATTAAAAAAAAAATGCTTTCTCTTAACAAAATGGAATAGGAAACAGATTTTTTTTTTTCTTGTAGTTATTTAAATTTTCTATTCATTTTGTATTTCAAAATTAGTTTTTATTCACTGGAATAAGACTATAATTTCCCTGTATATGATTTAAGCATTTCACTGAAAATATTTTCATTGTTGCATTTTGGTTTTGTAATGACTTCACAGGTGTCAATCATCAGCATTTAGTACATCTACAATGAAGAATATGAAAGGATATGCTCATGTAAATAAACATTCTGAAAGAAAGCGTCCCAGAGTTTTGCATAGAAAAATGTCTTCTACTATCAGCAAGGCAAATAATTTGTTAGGCTACTCAAATTGTCAATATAGCCAATTAGAAGTTCCATGCGATGCCCATATGAATGACTGTTCCACTGATGTGAATCCTGTATCTGAAGACAGCCAATCCACTGAAGAAAGTTCTGTGTCCAAAGATAGGCAATTTACTGCTAATGATACCACTTCACAAAAAGAGTGGATTTCTAACATGGAAAATAAAAATATAGATTTTGGGAATATCTTAAGGTTAACTTTTAAAAGGCCTGACAAAAAGTGTTCTGAAAAGGTTTTGCAGGCAGACAAACCTAAAACCAAATGTCAGTATGAAAAATTGAGCTGGAATGTTAAATCAAATTCAGATGTTAAAAATAATTTGAAGAATTTAAATAAAGACTATATCACTGAAGAAAACATTTCGAGCCAAAAACATTTCGACTATTCTGCCTTGCAGCAACCAGTAACAACTGTAAAAGGCAGTGATTTCGTTTATGGTATATCACCAATACCAGAAAATGTTTCTGGCAGGTATAGTTTTGCAGTACCTCGGATTGCATGGAAATCACTTGACAAACCCATGCACACCAACTTGCCGTATCAAACTGTTTCTTCATTAGACAAAAATTGTAATCCTGTTAGGAAAATGTTGCCTCAGTATTATAATCGGGGTGTAGATGCTGCTGTAATATCAGCTGAAAATACTCGTGAAATGAGGCAACACTCCACCACTAATACAGGTGTTTTCCAGCAAAACAAGTAAGTTTCAATTTCTAGTCTCTTTCAAAGAGTTACAACTGACAATTTCTACTCTGTATTGTATAACATATAACAAATTATTCAAACTCACATTTTTTATATTTATCCTTTCATCTTGCAAATATATTAAATATGCATATCTGTAAAGTTTTCTCATTTCCTATAATTTATATACTTGTATCTACAAAATCTTGTAAGTTTTTTAAATTTTTTAGCTGTATTTAAATGAAAGCCTGGCAGTCATTCTATTAAAATCAGTTTTTTTTTCTAAACCATTGACTTTTAATGTTCTATAATGGCTACACTTTTTTTTTTGTGTCTTTTACTGTTAGTATCCTTTTGTATGGGGATACAAGCTGTAAAATCTCATGTTATAACACCTTGGTTCCTCCTTATTTCATTAAAAAAGGAAAAAAAAAGAAAGAATTCAATATTATTATAGGCCAAAAATTTGGAAGGTGGAATTAACAAATGACATTGACTCCTGTACTTGACTTGTACTGTATGTTATTGCTGCCAGAAAGATGAGAGAAAAGATCCTTTTTAATCAATGATTTGAACTTTGATTACAAAGAGTCTGAGCAATTACTCAAGCTATTTTTTCTGATTTCCTAATGATTAATGCCAATCCATTTTTCTCAGAAAATTGTACCACTGGTAAGAACCCATGTCAATTCTTGTCTGTGCTTTTCACTAATTGAGTGGTAAACCTGACAGATTTAACCTTGCCCTACCACAATGACCTAAGATGTATTTAATGGAGGTCACTATTGGAAATACTCTTTGGGCACATTTTTTTCTAGATACATTTATCTGCTAATGTTTAGGTTAAATATCCACTGCATCTATCTTACCGGTTGTGCAGAGACTGTGAGAAGGCATCTGGCTTAATGGCCAAGGTAATTGGCTCATTATTGTAAGATCATGAGTTCGATTCCTGGTAGCATGTTGTGTCCTTGAGTTAGATACTTTTTTTGTTGCTCCAGTCTACTGAGCATTCTGTGTCATGCTGAATCGCTCAGAGAACTACTTTGAGGATATACATGTCTGTGGAGTACTCTAACCAATGGAAAGCTGGGCAGAAGAGACTGTAAAATGTCATGGGTATTGTCCCTTCTCTGCTGATGAACTAATAAAAAAGGTATCCAATTAATATTACTGGAAAGCTCTATTTTGCACTTTTTTTTAGACAGATCAGTGGTAAGCACTATAACCTATTATTTTGGGGTTGCTGCTGTTTCACTGAAGACTGTCTTCCTTTGTAGGTGTGTATCTGGTTTTGGTAACTTATCTGATTAGCTTATGTGCCAATTTCTCTTTTACAAAGCCTCTTTCCCATTAAATATAAACTAGCAGATATACCTGGTCTTGCTCAGGATTAAAATAGCATAGTTTTTTTGTTTTTTTGTTTTACTTGTTTCAGTCATGTGACTGCGGCCATGCTGGAGCACTGCCTTTAGCCAAACAGATTGACCATGTGATTTATTCTTTGTAAGCCTAGTACTTATTCTATCAGTGTCTATTGCCAAACTGCTAATTTATGGGAACGTAAGCACAGTAACATCAATTGTCAAGCAATGGTGGGGGTACAAACACAGACACACACAAAAATATACACATATGTATGACAGTCTTCTTTCTACACAAATATTGCTGACCTTCAAGAACATTGTGCACTCTAGGACTAATATTTTGCATTTGTGGCTCCGTTGGTGGCTAATGAGCCCTGCTCTTGACAAGCATACATGACTACAAACATTGCAGATCAAGCTTTCCCCATTCACTACACCAGCCGTGCTGGATACGTGCTCTCTCAAAAGTGTCGACCCCACCTCCTTAACCTGCTTCCTCCATCTGTGGCGATGACAGGCATTGTTCTCCCAGTCAGTTCCCGGAAAAGTGGGCTTATCCCTTTGTTCATTCTCACAATTGTTTCACTAATCAAGTAACAACAATGCAAAGTATGTAGCCGTTAAAACGGTTTTTGTGCATTTACAGAGAATACCAAACTGTCTTACACAGGATCTTGTTTTTATTATTTTATTTTATTTTATTATGTGCCCTTTTAAAGCCTAGCCAGGCTCATGGGCCCGGTTTCCTGGTTTCTATGGCGTGTCACCCCCCCCCCCCC
>NC_069000.1:28223605-28231388 GCF_001194135.2 Octopus bimaculoides | reverse complement strand
CAGCTGGACGGGACGCCAGTCCATCGCAGTGTTACTCAAGAAACAGGAAGAGTGAGAGAAAGTTGGGGCAAAAGAGTACAACAGGGGTTGCCAGAGCCTTGTGGAGCTTTAGGTGTTTTCGCTCAATAAGCACACACAACGCCCGGTCTGGGAATCAAAACCACGATCCTCCGACCATGAGTCCACTACCCTAGCCACTGGGCCATTGCGCCTCCGCAATCTTGTTTTTAGGAATTCCCAATAAGTTATGAATACCCAAATTGTGAAGTCAGTTATGTAATATCATGAAATTAATTACCCTACAGAAAGAATTCAAATAAAGTAGCCCCGAAAAGGGCTTTAATACGTTCCCAGAGTATATAGATTTTAGGAGAAAATAATAATAAGGTGTTTCCTAAAATCATGAAACATGTTATGTAATAACAGGCTAATTAGATATGAGATAATAACAATTCAAAGTAAATAACTCTGAAAAGGGCTTTTGTGCATTCCCAGAGAATATTACCCTCAGCAGCGCTAGTGTTGGTATATTCGTGAATAAGTCACCTACCGAAATAAGTGGATGTATTGTTTAGGAGAATACTATTTACTTGTTTAAGCATTGTACTGGATAAATTGAGAAATAACTAAAATAGTTTAAATACTAAGAAATAAGCATACTGAAAATGAATAGGTTATTTCTCTTGGAAGCTTAAGATAATTACTCTTGCCGTTCACTTGCGCCCAAATGTTATTCCTCCCGCCGTTTATCTGAACATTTTTTTCGAAATCAATTTATACTTAAAACTTCCCCAGACACATAAGTGATGTGCGTGTGAAGTTTAAGAAAAATCGGTCAAGCCGTTTTGGCAGAAAACGAGGACATACCGATACACACAAAGAAATTTTCAGTTTTAATATGTAAGATAATATAATAATTTATTAACTCTTAACTCTGGAAATTAAAAAGCATGCTACTAATATTTAATTTGTGCATTAATCTAATAAAGCATATTTTCCTAATGAGTTTTCTAAACTGTTCACGTTTTTAAATGGTTTTCAATTAATGTGAATTTTATGATGCTATTAAGTCAAAGTTTCTTTGACATAAAAAGAAAAATGTTTAAACATTTTGTTTCAATTTCTTGAAGTATCTTTCTTTTTTATGATGAAATTTATTTGTTGTTGACTGTCCCCAGTTAGTTTTGAGCAGGTGACGGCAAGTGAATGGCTTGCTTGCACGGCACATCTTAGATATGCAAATGTTAGACATGTCCTCAGTTTCAACTGAGTGAAACAGCATAGTCCTATCTGACTGTACCTGTTGCTTGTATAGACCTACTCTCTTGGTTGGTTTAATACTGCCACCTGTTACTTCAGTGCTTTTAGTGGAATAGACTTTGCTGCAAGCATTGGGAGATAATTCATGATTTGTAATATCTTCTTCCTTTTTCCCCCATGATGCCCTAAAACAAGGAAGGTCTTTGGTACTGCTTTTATCTTCTAGAAATAAACAAAGCTAAATCTATATGACTGCCCTCTGATCTTTTAAGACTTCTGAATTCATTTAGACTATCTTTCAGCTAAAGTCTTAAAAGAGCAGAGGGCAGTCATACAGATTTAGCTTTATTTATTTCTTTCATTGTTCTGAGATAGTACCAATGAAGTAACTGAGGCTTGCAATATTCTAAAGATTTGGCAAAGGCATCATATTTGGAAAACTTATAACATATTTCAGATCACTCTAGAATGATGCCTATAATTCTGTACCATGATGTTTAACTTTGATTTCTTGTCATGAAGTGAATAAGAAATAAATCTATTTCCACAACC
This sequence comes from Octopus bimaculoides, assembly GCF_001194135.2. NCBI lineage: Eukaryota > Metazoa > Mollusca > Cephalopoda > Octopoda > Octopodidae > Octopus > Octopus bimaculoides. Next base: position 28,229,576 of record NC_069000.1, on the reverse strand, counting down.
CTGTGATTAAGAAGTCCACTTTGTAACCACATGATTTTGGTTTTAGTCCCATTGCATCATATCTTGGGCAGATTCCATCAACCATAGCCTTGGGTCAAAATTTGGTAGTCTGTCAGAAGGGCCATTCTTGTCAGCAGTTTATCATCACCACCTTGACCTTGAATGCCCTTAGTGGAATCTACTCCTTTAAACATGTGGAAGATAACGTCTTCCTACCACTTTTGGAGTCATTGAAAAGTGTTATAAATATTGCCCTTTCTCTATTGACTATCATGTAAAGAAAATAATAATCACTTGAATAATCAGGTATCTAATACCTGACCCCTATTTGAGCTGAGGCAATGTTAGAAACACCTGTTGTGGGTTTGAACTTTCAACCTATGAGTAACCAGTCTAATTCCATTCCATATCAGTTGTACAGGGGTTGCACAAAATAATGGAAGCACCTTACAATTCCAAACAAATTTATTTTGATATGGTGTAGGACTGCCTTTAGCAGTAATTACAGTTTGAATTCTACAAGGTATGGACTTGTACAAAGTGTGAATTGATTCCAAAGGAATTTTTGTCCATTCTTCAGCTAAAACAGTCTCTAGTTCTTGTAGTGATGATAGTGGAGGATATCGACTCCTTACTTGTTTTCCTAAAATGCACCATAAATGTTCAGTAATATTGAAATCTGAAGACTGTGGTGGCCAAATAAGATGTTCAACTTCACTAGAATGTTCCTCGTGCCATTCAGTAACAACTTTAACAGTGTGAATTGGTGCATTACCATCCTGAAAGATTGCCTTTCCCTCTGGAAACAGTTTTGCAACTATAGGATGAATTTGATCATATAAAATGCTTAAATAGTTTTGACTATTAATTCTGCCATGAAGGGAAACCATTAGGCCAGCAGATTTCCAAGATATAGCCCCCCCCCCCCCCGATCATCACAGATCCTCCTCCATGTTTAACAGTTGGAAGAAGGCAGTCTGGGTCAAATGTTTCTTTTGCCTAACTCCACACATATACTTGGCCAGTGGTCAGAAATAAGGTAACGGATGACTTGTTCGAGAAAATAACATTCTTCCACTGCTCTAGGGACCAATTCTGTAGGTTTTTACTCCACTCTAAATGCTTTGCAATGTTTGTTTTTGAAAGTAGTGGTTTTCTGATTGCAGTCCCCCTGTGAAATCCGGTTTTGTGCAGCTTCCGGTGAACAATCTTTGTGGAAACTGAGTTATCCAGGTGGTCATTAAGCTCTGCAGTAATTTTGGGAGCTGTACTTTGGTGATCCTTTCTAATAATTCGCGTAAGAGTCTGACAGTCCCTAAGAAGTAACTAATTTCTAATGAACATAAGAAAAGAGGGTTGTTGATGTGAAAGGTATCTGATCAAAGAAAACAAGTACAGGAGTTGGACAAAATAATGGAAACAAAGATATCATCAGAAAAAGGTAATAAAAATTCATTAAAATGACAGATCTATCGGACTTTCAAAGAGGTGAAATTGTTGGTGCTCGTATGGCAGGCACTAGCGTAATGAAAACAGCTGAAATGTTTGGTGTATCAAGAAGGACTGTCTTGAAAGTAATGACAGCCTTTGAAAAAGAGGGAAAAACCACCTCGTCGAAACAAAACTCCGGAAGAAAACAAAAACTTTCAGATAGGGACAGTTGGACTCTTACGTGAATTGTTAGAAAGCATCACAAAAATACAGCTTCCAAAATTACTGCAGAGCTTAATGACCACCTCGAGAACCCAGTTTTCACAAAAGCTGTTTGCCTGGAGCTGCACAAAGCTGCAATCAGAAAACCACTACTTTCAAAAACAAACATTGCAAAGTGTTTAGAATGGTGTAAAAACCTACAGAATTGATCCCTAGAGGAGTGGAAGAATGTTTGGTCGAATCATCCTTTACCTTATTTCTGACCACCAGCTGAGTATATTTATGGAGATAGCCAAAAGAAGCATTTGACCCAGACTGCCTTCTTCCAACTGTTAAACATGGAGGAGGATCTGTGATGGTCTTGGGTGGGGGGGCTATATCTTGGAAATCTGCTGGCCCAATGATATCCCTTCATAAGCATTTTATCTGATCAAATTCATCCTATGGTTGCAGAACTGTTTCTGGAGGGAAAGGCAATCTTTCAGGATTGATTGATAATGCACCAACTCACACTGCTAAAGTTGTTACTGTTAATGTTGTTACAAGGAACATTCTAGTGAAGTTGAACATCTTATCTGGCCACCACAGTCCCTAGATTTCAATATTACTGAACATTTATGGTGCATTTTAGAAAAACAAGTAAGGAGTCGATATCCTCATGGGCTGTGCGTGAGAAGACCCGGCAAGCCAAGTAAGATCGTTGCCAGTGCCCCTGGACTGGTTCTTGTGCGGGTGGCACATGAGATGCACCATTTTGAGCGTGGCCGTTGCCAGTACCGCCTGACTGGCTCCTGTAGGATTTTCGAGCGAGATCGTTGCCAGTGCCCCTGGACTGGCTTGTGCGGGTGGCACATAAAAGACACCATTTCGAGCGTGGCCGTTTTCGTGCGGGTGACACGTAAAAGCACCCACTACACTCTCTGAGTGGTTGGCGTTAGGAAGGGCATCCAGCTGTAGAAACTCTGCCAAATCAGACTGGAGCCTGGTGTTGCCATCCGGTTTCACCAGTCCTCAGTCAAATCGTCCAACCCATGCTAGCATGGAAAGCGGACGTTAAACGATGATGATGATGATGATGATGATCATCACTACAAGAACTAGAGACTGTTTTAGCTGAAGAATGGACAAAAGTTCCTATTGGAAACAATTCAAGCTGTAATTACTGCCAAAGGCAGTCCTACTCCATATTAAAATAGATTTGTTGGAAATTGTAAGGTATCTCCATTATTTTGTGCAACCCCTGTATATGTTAAATACATTTTTGTGTTTAGCAAACGAACATTAATTGTATATTATTACACTAAAGTTATAAAATTTAATTTTAAAAAAATGTTTTTCTTTTTTTTTTCTTCTTTTAGAGAAACAAATGTTTCCTCGAGAAGTCAATTTTCAGATTACAGTGCCCAGTTTACATCATAGTAAGTACTTCTCATTATCGTCATCATCTCTCCATCTCTCTCCTATTCAGGTTTTTAGTTTCCATTAACTTTTATTTTCAATTTATATTTTTCTTTAAATCTCTCTAATCTTTATTTTCTCTCTCTCTTATTCAACAAATGGTAAAGCTTCAAGTTGAGGATTACATTTGCCTGATATCCTTCCAAGATTGATTAAAGCGAATACCAGTCATGCACAAACATATATATCACAATCCTTTGGCATGGGCTAGCTGGACCTTGCGCTTATTTGCTGTCCACTACAGTCCCTTGTCTCTTATCAACAATCCCTTAACACTGAACTGGGTGCATTTTACTACAAGCCCTCTCTCTGTGCGTGTGTGTGTGTGTGTGTGTCTGTTAAAACAAAGACTGGAAAGTTTGGCATAATTTTAATTTCTTGTTACATGTGTTTAATTACGTTAAGAATATTATTATACACTAGCTTAAAAGCTGCACTCCATGCAAATTTTTTAAAGCTGGCTCCTGTGGTGGGCTAATTGGGCCTATAGCCCAAAACTAAAGAGAGAAATAATAATAAACCATTTATTGGTATCTTACCATCTCAGATTTATATCATAGATTTATATATTTGAAGAATTTTGTATCATTGTGACATTTGGAGATCATTGTAAAGCAGCAGGTTAAACAATATTCTTGGTTTTTACCATTTGGTGTGAGTATGAAGAGATTGCTACCATTTCTAACTCTGGATCAACCAACATAGACCTGAGCATGGGAAAAACAGTGCTGCATGAGGTGAAGTCTAACAATTTTGAGTGATTGTCCTTGACTCTTGTTAATTGACATTGCAAGACTAACTCTTTCTGGAAATTGAAGTCTCTTGAATTCAAAGGGCCTGTCTGCTGGAATCAGTAGAATACTTGAAATAAATACATTTTCTCCCTTTTCTTGTCCATTGAGGATTGTTAGTTCCAAAAGATGTGGATGCATTGGCCTGACAATTAGTCTTGTTCCATTGCACTGCTTTGGGGGATCCAGATTTCTCAAGAGCACGATAGGAAATCCTTTCTTCAATATCAGTTTGTGAGAAGGTATTCCAGGACGATCCAAAGAGTTAAGAAACTCAGTAGTTATTATTATAGGAGATATAAATATATATATATATATATATATATATAGGGTTGTCCGGAAAGTTCGTGCTGATTTATAGTAGCTTACCTTTCGACTTATTTCAGAACATGGTTGAGTCCATAAAATAGGATTTGACTACACCTCCATTTAGAGCACAGTTTAAGCTATCTTTTCGTGGAAGAAGATGTATGTTCCTCTCAACTGTGTGTGTATATATATATATACATGTATATGTATGTACATACATACATACATATCTGGTTTCAAGCAGTATCGGATGAAAATGCTTGTTATCATAGTTCATTCTGTCCTTTAATTAAGTTTATGGCATTTCTTTTAAATAGCTTCAAATTAACTAAATATTGAAGATATGTAGCTATCTTGTATAAGCAACCTTTACTTTTGTTGATGATCGACTGATGTGGCTGGTATTTGGGATACCCACATATGTTTTTATGTCTTGTGGATATTATCTTTACAATTATTTGAAGTCGCGTCTTCACTCTGAATTTTCAGTTTTCTCATTTCTATTTGTTACACTGAAATTCAAACTCAGCTTTGAATGAACTTTACCTACTTCTAACGGGGAATTTATTTCCCCCTCATTTGCATATTCACTCTCATACACACTCATAATTTTTTTGCCAACACTTCGTATCAGTTCTGATATACATCTTGGTGCAAATTTGGTTAGATTTAATAATTTTTGTGTAGGTTAATAAATTTAATGTCATTAACCTCCTGTGCTATATTTCTTTTTCAGCTCTTCAAACCCTCAAATTAGCAGTAGTCATCTCAGTAGCAGTTTACGCCGCAGACCATTGAACAGCGGAGCTGATCAAGACAAAAGCAGCTACACAAGGTAAATTATCTTTACAAATTTATCTTCCACTTTTGTTGTCATGATATTATGAATATCATGACAACAGAACTAAAGAACTAGTGAAAAATTTCTTCAATGGGGAATATCAGCCAACATTACCAATTAAAAATATTTTTTTCTTGCTCAAACTTTACATTGCAAGGTGCAGAATGTAAACATTTACATACACTATAAGGTGAACCTATACATGTGAATGTCTTTTTATGCTGATGTTCAATTGTGAATGTGGCTACAAATAGTGCCCAATATGAAGTAAAAGCCCTTTACACAGGAAAAAAAAACATTAACATTGTCAACTCTTTTCCATGAAAGGATATTTTTATTTAAATCATATGCTGTACATTTTAAAATTTCTCAGTGCTTCAAAATATTTAAAATGTATATGTGAGCAAGTATATGTGTGTGCGTGCACTTGCACGCACAGACACACGCACAAGAGTTAGGAATTCTGACAAAGCAAAACCTCTTTCCTGCTCTTTATACCGATGACTAGGGTTTTTTTAACCAAAGTATCAGGGTTATTTATAAGTTTTATCGCAAAAGTTTAATCTTTGTTTATATTTACTTAGCACCTATGCTGATGCAACATAAAAAGTACATGCTGTCACGTGGTTGGCATTAGAAAGGGCATCCAACTGTAAAAATGATGCCAAAACAGATGATGTGAACTTGGTGCTGCTTCCCAGCTCTGGCCAAACTGTCCAACCTGTGACAGCATAGGAAGCAGACATTAAATGATGATAATGATTGCAGTGGCTATGTGGTAAGTAGCTTGCTTACCAACCACATGGTTCCGGGTTCAGTCCCACTGCGTGGCACCTTGGGCAAGTGTCTTCTACCAAAGTCTTGTAAATGGATTTAGTAGATGGAAACTGAAAGAAGCACATCATATATATATATGTAT
>NC_069000.1:28172916-28223595 GCF_001194135.2 Octopus bimaculoides | reverse complement strand
ATATGTATGTATGTTTGTGTGTCTGTGTTTGTCCCCCCAACATCGCTTGACAACCGATGCTGGTGTGTTTATGTCCCTGTAACTTAGCGGTTCAGCAAGAGAGACCGATAGAATAAGTACTAGGCTTACAAAGTCCTGGGGTCGATTTGCTCAACTAAAGGTGATGCCCCAGCATGCCCGCAGTCAAATGACTGAAACAAATAAAAAAAAAATAAAGGAATATGTTTAAAGGAAGAGCTATGATATAATGAAAAAGGGAGGTGGGTAGCCAAAAAATAGGGGTTTGGAGTTTGTGTGTGCATGTGAGTGAGATACAGATATTGTCTGTTGTGACAGCCATACTACTGCCCTACCCTTCTCCATGCTGCAATAACAAAAAAGGAGGAGGGGAGGAGGAGTGGGGTGAGTGAAGCAAGTCATGTGGGTCAACAATAATAAATTTTGGCACAAGGCCAGCAATTTCAGGGGAAGGGGTAAGTCAATTACATCAATCCCAGTACTTAACTGGTACTTATTTTATCAACCATGAAAGGTAAAGTCAACCTCAGCAGCAGTTTGAACTCAGAATGTTAAGACACAAAATGCTGCTAGGTTTTCAAAATAATTATAATCCTTTCTGCAATAGGAACAGAGACTGAATTTTCATGAGAAGGAGTAAGTTGATTATATTGACCCTAGTGCTTGGCTAGTACTTAATTTATCAACCCTGAAAGGATGAAAGGCAAAGTCTATCTCAACTGCAGGATATGATTTAAACATTAGTTGCTGCTTCTAGAAAGTTGAGTGACTATATAAAGGTGCCTTCATTAGATTGTGTTGTTAATTTCAACGATAACCAGAAAATGGATTCAGTCAGAGCGCAACAATTGTTGATCTTTTTGTACTTAATATGCTTTGCAGCATAATGATTGGGTTTAATGAGAATAATTCCTCCCAACATAGTTTTTAGCCCAACATTTCCCTGATTGATCAAACCTCTGAGCAAAATCCTTTTTACTATATCTCTCTTTAAGATGGTGAGGCTTCATTTGAAGGGGATTTAGCTGTCATTACTAGCAGGTGGAATGATTTAGTATTTTAACTACTCATTTAAAATGTTTTATAAAATATATTTACTACATATTTGTTGTTTCCTGCTTAACTTTGTTCATTAATTTGTATATATTTATTTACATTTTCTCCATAGTTTGCGTGAACCAGGAGTCTCCTCATCTGCTGTTCCTGCTAAAGCTGGCATGTCTTGGATTACAAAGCTCCTTATAATGATTGTGTTGGGTTTTATGTTGTGGATGATAATCATGAACTTTGAGTATCAGCCTTCAGTACCTAGTCTAACAAATACCAATTAAAATGGTCACCTCCATGAATCCAAGTATTTAAGCAAATAACTGCATGCCAGTTTCGTTTTCCTTTTTTTTTTTCTTTTCTAAATTGTAGTTTAAAATAAAAATTATTTTTCCTATTAGATTATTTTATCCATGACAGTTCTGTCAAAAAGTAAGGTCCTTCTACATTTATTTCGTTAGTTTCTAATTTAGCTATGTTATGAATAAAGCTTGTTTGTTTCAGGAATAGACACACACACACACACACACAAATATGTAATAGTATCAGTGATGATAAATAAATTAACTTTAGGTTAGTGAAAATATATTTGTGACATACGTCTAAGAGCAAATTCACTGCAGTTACCATGAGGAAAAAATTCTCGCTTATGGCAAAGGGTGTAAAAACACCATATCTTTTCGCTCTCTTTCTCTCTCTCTCTCTCTCTCTCTAATGGACTTCCTTTCACTTTGTGTATTCCTCATCACTGCATTGCATTGGTACTTGTATATTTTGACCAGGCAATCTGCGAGCACAACCAGTCACTAATATTGTCTGCTCTAAGATAAAGCTATGGTTTTAGGATTGCCTTTCTTCAGTACCTCCTACTAAAGAAGGTTAAAAAGTCAGAAACATCTGTTAGAGAGACACTGAGCAGATATGGTGTTTTTGAACATTTTATCCCATAAAGAAGAATTTTTATCTCTAGTAAATGCAATGAATTTATCTTTAGAAGTCAAATTATGTCACAGACCATATTTTAACTAACCTGAAGTTCACTTGCGTGAGTGAGAGAGAATTTTGTTTTATAGCTGTAAGCTATTTATGCAATCTTGTAATAATGGCACTTCTAATTTAGTGTTTCTTGTTCTTTAAGTTCTTAATTCAAACCAATATTGAGGACAAAATGTACATACTTTCAGTATTACTCAGCTGCATGGTGTATTTTTTTCTTTTTTAATGTATGTATACATAAATGGAAGTGAAGTAGACACTGGACTTGGATTATGAAGGAATTAAAGTGCTACATATATATATATGTATGTGTGTGTATGTGTATATATATATATATATATATATATATATTTTTGTACAACCTACTTGGCATGCATATCAATTGCTTTAATAACAATTTTTCTAAAAATTATTTTTATTTTCTAATTTTACTTCTAGTGTATGTATATACAGCAAAAAAATAATAACTTGGAATAAATTTCTTTCAATATAGTAATTTCATTTATTTTGCAAACCAATTAGTGTTTGATTTTTATCTTTTTAATTGGGTCCAAACATTACGTAGTGAACAACATAATTGAAGTTTGGCATAAGATTTTGATTATAAACACAACAGTGCTAATAATGGAATATGAACTACTAATAGTCTTTTTCTCATGTTTGTTTATTCAGGTCTAGATGTATTTTCTTCTGTCTTTTTAAAAAATTCTTTTTAATTCAGATTACTCTGTCAGACATATGCTTATTTATTCAAATGGTTTGAATTTATCATGCATTATCTTGTAGTTTTGAGATTTCAATAACATGATTGTATATTTTTAGAATAACATTGTATGGTAGGTGTGAGAGGCTGATTCTAGTCAGTTTGAATGGGAAACGTGCAGATCTTAATGTAATTTCAGATTTGGCTACTATTTCTAGCCGGTCAAGGAAGCATGTAGTGACTTTCTCGTTGTCTTGAACTATTGATTCTTTGGCTGGTTGGGCTCAACATTCAGTTTTCTAGACAAGCCTTAACTCTTTTGAAATGCCAAATTTGTTGGTGTGTTTGTATTTTTTATAGTGTCGAAAATTGATTTTTTTTTTTTTTTCATACAAAAAGAAAATTGTAACACATCTTACATGAGACCTTTTATTTAATTTTACACCATTTACCAGAATATTTGCAACATACTGCTGTTTATCCCAGATTTATTTGGATTTTCCTCCTTTTTTGCATCTCCTTTTTCTCCCAGGCAAATATTAAGCAGTTGAGACACATTTCGCTTTAGCTAGACAGGCAGGTTTTCCCACATTTTTTTTTTAAATTTTAATTTTAACTTTTTTTTTATTAACCCATCACTACAAGACTATCCTCATACCTGTGGTGTGCTGAACTTTCTTTATCTACAGTGACTTATTACTGAGTCTACAAGCAACACATACACAGTACAGTGACAGGGTATTAATTATTGACCCTTCAGTGAGCAGGCTAACAATTTTTCACCTTCACCATCTTCAAATTTGCATGTTTCAACATTGCTGGTAAAAAGAAAATAATAAATAAAACTCCAATCAACTAGCCAAACAAATCTCTTACATTTCACTATATAGGAAGTAGATATGATTGTGTGATTATAGTCACTCTGCAGTTGTATGGTTTCAATGCAATCCCGCTGCACAGTACCTTGAGCAAATGTCTTCTATCATAGCTTTGGGTCAACTAATGCTTTTTTAATTAAATTTGGTAAACGACCTGGAGTCTAGTCTGTTGAAAACATTTGATCAGGTCTCTGATCAGAAGACACCCTCCCCACCACCATCACCACCAGTTTCTCTGGCTAGATTATAAACAAAAAAATTCTGAAATGGAGTGCTGTTTTTTATTTATTTACAAAAACTTGGTTTTTGCATGAATTTTTTTTTAAGGCATGGAAAGTACTGTGTACACTAATGTTCACAATACATTGGCAGCAGTAGGGTTTGTATTTGTGTAAGTCTAGTAAGTAATTCATTGAGTCACAGCTAAGTCAGTAGAAGGGATCTGCTGCTCCTTCCTCTATAGACAACTTGCACAACCAGCTCAGCTAAGGAAACAAAATTCAAACAGTATTATTTACTTACTTTATTTTTTTTTATTTGTGTATTATTGTTCACATTTTTCTTCAGGTGTTTTGAATGACTCAGTTGCATTCTATATTTTAATGTTTCTTTTTTATAAGTGAACATACTTGTATAGAGCAAGCTGGTTAGATCTTTTCATTTGGGGCTTCAATGCTTAAAAAGCAAAGCTAAATTAAATTTAAAATCAAATCATTTTCCTGCATAAAATTTTAAAGGGGAAATTTAATTAATCTATACTTAATTTGATATTTTTCTTTTCTAGTAGCTTTTCCTAATTCGTGATTTGACTATGTCCATTAAAGAGCAAGTGTTTTCTGTAACAACACCCTGTTTGTGGAGATTCTGAAGTTGTGCTTCCATATTCCTTTTGTCTTTACCTAAAGTCCAGCACACCCGAATGGAGAGCTGTAGAAGAGCAACATAGATGGTATTGTCTACAATGTCAAAGTTTTGCATGCAGTTGAGTGCTGTCTCTGCATACCGATGAGCCATATAAGGTCGGTCCAGTTGATGGTAACAAGCAGCTATTGCACATAAGGTCAGCATGACATCTGGGTGAACATCTGAATGTACCTTCTCTTGGATGGGAAGATACTTTTCCATCAAAGGAATTGCTTGAGAGTATTTATGGTCATTTATTAGGCTATAGGCAGTCTGCAGTTCTTTTAGGTAGAAAAAATTAGCAAATTCTTCTGAATATCGTATTTCAGAAATAGAGAAAATGTGAGTGAGATACTGTTCGAATGCTCTGCTACGACGAGCAATTGTCTCACTAGTGAAGTTACCTGTTAGAAGTTTTTTAGGGAAGAAAATGTCTTCCATCTTATGGGGAATCTTCTTTTTCAACCTGTGGTGAAGCTTTGCAAAATCAGAGTAACGTTTCTCTATCATGGTTGGCATTTTATCAATCCCAGAGTTCTTGCTGATTAGCACTGTGTACATCTATAATTGAAACAAAAAGAAGCAGTTAAATTATCAAATATCTGAATCATTGCTGCCATCCTTGCAAAATATTAGGTTCTTACTTAAGTCTCAAGGCCAGTTTTTGTAGGGGAGGGGTATTGTCTATCTTACTCAATTAGATATATACAATCATATAGTTTTGAGTTTAATCTCATTGCATGGTACCTTAGTGAATACTGTGTATATACTTTAGTAGTGAAGGAATGTGAGTTAGTGGTTAGGGTACTTGGCTCTTGATTATAAGGTCAAGAGTTCAATTCCTGGTGACATTTTGTGTCCTTGTGGAAGACACTTTATTTCATGTTGCTCCAACCAATTCAGCTGGCAAAAATGAGTTGTACCTGTAATTCAAAGGGCCAGCCTTGTCACATTCTGAGTTATGCTGAATCTCCCTAAGAACTATGCTCAGCCACTTGCATGTTAATTTCACAAGCAGGCTCAACTAGAACCCTCACTGATGGAGTGCCAGTTACTTTGGTTGAAAGGAAATGTGAAAGCTCCTGTCAAGGACTGTATCTGTTTTGGGATAGTTGACTTGACCTACCACCTGGTCTTTGGGTGGCTTGAGCCTAGTTCAGTCTGAGGCTTTCTTATTCCAATTAGTCTCAAGTTGTACAAGGGGTCATGAGTTGTCCTTCCTCTGCATTGAACCATTAAAAAGTATTATCAACCTTATAACCTGTAGATGAGGTAGACCCAGGACATCATAGGACAAGGTGGTGAAGCACGATCTTCAAATGTTGGGCCTCATAGAGGCAATGATAAGTGACCGAGAGCTTTGGAGATATACCATGCTTGAGAAGACCTGTCAAACCAAGTGAGACCGTTGCTGTGGCTGATGCCAGTGCTATCTAACTGGCATGTAAAAAGCACTGCTGGAGCTTTGGGCCTCATGGAAGCAGTGACAGGTGACCAAGACCTTTGGCAATATACCATGCTTGTGTAGACCCGTCAAGCCAAGTGAGACTGTAGTTGTGGCTGATGCTGGTGTCAGGTCAATGGTACCTGTGCCAGTAGCACATGAAAAAACACCTACTACTCTCTTGGAGTGGTTGGCATTAGGAAGGGCATCCAGCCATAGAAACTTTGCCAAATCAGATCAGAACTTGGTGCAGCTCCCTGGTTTACCAGTTTTCAGTCAAACCATCAACCCATGCCAGCATGGAAAACAGACATTAAATGATGTTGAACCTTGATACATTTTGAATTTAAAATGTAGAGGGATGAGACTATATTGTATAGCATTAAGCAGGGCTCTTTAATTCTACTGAATTTCCATCATGAATTGTTCAAGAGTATTTATGATCTTTATTAGACTACTGGCAGTCTGGACTTCTTTTAAGTGGAAAAAATTAGCAAATTCTTCTGAATATATTTCAGAAATGGAGAAAAGTTCTTCAGAGTTGCTATGATTGTATCAGAAAATAGAGATAAGTGTGTACATGGTAATAGTTGAGCTTCCAGTACTAGTTATCCTAGATAAGTTGTCTCTAAGTAGTTTGGATTCCCAATAATACTGTTAGCACTGATGCTGATAGACTGAAATTGCACAATTTTCATTGACCAAATCATTTTATGTTCTTGTACATAACCAACCTTACAAAGCTTTAACAAGGAAAATTTTAGGAGGTTACCTGACCTGCTAGACTGTAATTTGAAGGAAATTTGGCTGCTAGAAGTAGCAGCCAAATTTCCTTCAAATTACACTATCCCACCTAGGAAACAAAAGGAAATTTAGCTGCTATTTTTAGTATGTTGAGTGAACATGCAGATGTTTTTATATTGGTGCATTTGATCATGAGAAAATCAATTATTAGCTTTTTATTCTACATTACCACAATTGTTGCTGGTGAATGTCAGAAAAGACACCACCAGTTGTCTTTCTTACCTCGAAGTTAGATTCATCTTTAGCTTTGGATAAGAGCTGTATGTTACCGTTAATGGACAACATACTATTCCAGCTCATAGATCACATACTTCTGCTAACAGATGGATTCTTCCTTGACTACAAGGGATTCTCCAGTAATAAAACCAAAGGGAGATAAAACGTCAAAAGTTGAGAAATATCAATGACAAAAAAGGGCTAACTTACCACAAATGAGGAACGTCCCTGTTTGACTTTATCAGCTGAAGTCACTTCAAAATTGACTCGCTCATTTCCATAATATTGCCCATCAAATGGTACTCGATCTGGATAAGATGCTGGTTCTGTAAAGGAAGGTGGTATTTGGAGTGTAATTCCCTACAAAACATCATATCTATAGTATTGGCTAAAATAGAGTAGTACTGCAAAGTAATATTTGGTAAGAAGGGCAAGCAAAGTTAGATGTAATTAGAAAACATACAGTACTCAAACTAAGCCATGAGGGAATTTGCATAGTCATTTGACTTACTAGGAACCAAATTTCCTCAAATCACACTCTACTACCTTGAAAAGGGAAGATTACAAAATGACAATGATATTAGCTGTAACTCCCTTGATCATTTTGTATGCCTGTTCAACCAGGGTTAACTTAGGGCTCAGCTACTACTGATCCAGAAATCCAGTAACTTAAACACTCAAACAGGAGATTAATAGAACTATTCCTTAAAACCTCAGATAACTGGTTTTGTTCTTCAACAAAAGACAACATTATCATTCACTTCAGTGGTCATGTTGGGAAGCTCTTTGATAGATTTCATGGCAGTTACAGCCTTGGTTCTAGAAATGAGGGAACAAGGCTGCTGGAGTTTTCTGATGCAAATGACTTGCTTGATTTGCAATACTGATTTCAGGAAACCTGCCAGCCATCTGATCACCTATCAATCTGGTGAGTACACAAGCGAGATTGACTACATTCTCACCAGAAACAGATGCAAAGTCCTTCTCGGGAGAAGAATGTACAACTCTTCATAGGTTAGTGGTTAGTGACTTATGGCTAGAAGGGCCTAGAGAGATAAACCAATATGGAAAAGGTTCTGGAAGCTGAAGGATCTTTCAAGCTAGAGTTTTAGTGATGTTCTAAATGAAACATTTGATGAAAAAGAGGAAGAGATAAAGACATAACAGAGAAGACAACTTGGAAGTTCTTATAGAATAACCTAATATGGATGACAATCTGTGGCTGCAGCAAATCTGCTGCCAGACTAAGGGTGGCACGGTGGTGGAATAGTGAGGTTGATAGGGCCACAAAAAAGAAGAAATGGGTCTGGAAAAAGTGGAAAGTTGGAGGTAGCAAAAAAAACCATATCAGGTAGCTAAAAGGGAAACTTGGTAACAGGTTTATCTGGCTAGGGCAGGAGCAGAAAGAAAGGGTTTGCCATTGTCTTACAGTATGAAGATCAGCGACTTGAGGTGTTCAGGACTACTGACAGTGTGTATGAATGGATAATGATATGCTTGCACTTAGTGATTCAGAAATGAAAGCCTATTAAATGTGGAGAAAGAAAGGGTGTCTCCTCTATGTGAAATCAACAGAAGCACCAGATACCCTAATTGACAGCAGTGTGATAAGTAAGGCAATTAAAGATATGAAGACAGAAAGCCCCTGGTCCATCAGGAGTTACTGCTTAAAATATCTGGTGGTGTAGGATACAGTCTAGTCACCTGTATAGTTAATAAAGTTATTCAGGAAGGCATGACTACCCACCAATGACTGAAATAGCAGCATCATTGTCATCTGCTACAAGAGTAAGGGAGATGCCTTAGATAGAAGTAGAGATATCAAATTGCTGGACCAGGTGATGAAAGTTGTGCTAGATTAAATGAGTTTGGCTTTGTGCAGGAGAGAAGGACTTCTGACACTATCTTCATAGTCAAGCAACTGCAAGAGAAGAATTTAGCTAAGAATAACCTGTTATACTTGTCATTTGTTGATCTGCAAAAAAAAACTTCAAGAGAGTACCTTACTCAGTGATATGGTGGTCTCTGAGGATGTTAGGATTGTGAAAGTTGTACAGGAATAAGTTAAGAGTTAGACATTTGTAGTGATGAATTTAGTGTACAGGTAGGAGTTCACCAAGGCTCAGTTCTCAGCCCCTCCCTCTTCACCATTGTCCTCCAGGCCATAACAGAGGAATTTAAGTCTGGATTCCCATGAGAACTACTATATGCTGATGATCTTGCTCTCATAGAAGAATCTGAAACTGACTAGAAAAGAAATTATAGGTATGGAAGCAAAACTTGAAATCAAAGGGCCTATGGATAAAAGAGGTGCTGTAGAACCACATGAACTTTGAGAGAAAGTGTTTGTGTGTAGAAAATGCATGATTTCCTCATATGCCCCAGAAGATCTTTAGAGGGTGTAGATAATTTTTATTACCTAGGTGGTCTAAGTAACAGTGGAGAAGGATGTTCCAAAAGTGTAATTACTAGATTAAGAATAGGATGGAAAAAAATTCAGAGAACTTTTAGTGCTGTTGGCAACTAAGGGTCTCTCACTCTCCAAGTGAAAGAATGATTGTATGATGCTTGTGTACGAATTATGTTATATGGTATTGAGATGTGGGCCCTGAGTGCACTAGATATGTGAAGACTAGAGAGAGATGAAACTAGTATGCTCCTTTAGACGTGCAATGTCAGTGTACATGTATGACAGTGCTAGTATATTGAGAGAAAAGTCAGGTATAAGAGGAATTAAATGCAAGAAAGAAAACTGCATTGATTTGGTCTTGTGATGCATATGGACAAGGATAGTTGCATAAAGTCACTTAAAGTGGATGGAACTTGTGGAAGACGGAAATCCATGAAGACATGGGAAAAGTATTGAGAGCTGATCTCAAGATGCTGAGCCTTAAGGCGGAAATGACTAAGGAATGAGATATCTGGCACCTTGCTGCACTTGAGAAAACCTGTCCATCACAACACAAATCAATATCATAAAACCACCTTGGTAAATGTGTGTACATGTGAAGTTGTGCCCCACAGCCTTGTCAATCTTCCTTCACATCTCATTCCCTAACACTTATCACCTCTTTATCTCTGATATTATCCGGCAGCCATCTAGAGAGAAAAATAGGCACATACTATAGACATTCCCCCTCCCTTTCATTACCTTCCTCTTTCCTCCCACCCCAGAGCCACTTCCTTGCCTCATTATATATTCCTCCAGCCATTTTCACTCTTCTCTGCTATATTCCATCCTTAACACCTCTTTCATCTCCTCTCACTCCCAATATCCTCGCATATTCAACAACCCTCCTCTTGAACCACTCTTATACCTCTCACCTTCCATTACCTCAATCCCATCTAACCATTTCCCCTCATAATCTTATGGAATTTTCCCCTGCCCACTCACACAGTCCAATCCTTGGTATTATTTCACTTATATTCACTCCAACAAAATTGAAATTATATTGACATAAATCATCCTGCAGCTCTACTTTTGAGAAATGAAAAATTCTTTACTTGGAAAACAGATATAGGTGACTGACAGGAAAGGGAAATGGCTGTAATAATGCCCCAGTAATAAATAATCATCCAAATCTTACTGGCATGGGAAAATATGTAAAACAAATATATACCTAACAAGCATTTGTAGTTTCCATTGACCAAATTTCACTCAGAGGGCAACTTGAATCTCTAGGAGAAGACACTTGCTTAAAGTGCCATGCTGTAGGATGAAACCCAGAACCACAGTTTGCATGTACCAAATTCTATTCATGAGACTTTGGTAGAAGGCAATTGTGCAAGGAGCCATGAAGTGGGAGTGTATCCGGAATTATGTTTGCCAAGAAACAAACTTCTTATTCCCCTTGCACCCATGTGCTCAGTTAATTTTTCTTTTATAACTATTATTGTTAACACTTGCCCACTCCATTTTTTATATTTGCCCTCATTTTTCTTTACTTGCATGAGTTGGGTTAGTAATTAAGCTGCATGCCCTTCCAACTTGTTTTTATCAATCAGGCAAACTAGGAACAGAAAGATGTGTCTTGCCCAACGGTAAACAGTAATAGCTAAAAAGATTTGAAAATGACAAGGAAGTATCTACATGGTGACTTGATTTTATTCAAATCTTCAAACTATGCTCTTTTGTCTTAAAAATGTAAAGACAATTTAAATAATACAGTTCTATATTTAAGAGAGGAGGAATTATGTACATTATTTACAATTGACGGATATTTGTCCTCATCTTGTTTATTGTTAACACAACATTTCGCTGATATACCCTCCAGCCTTCATCAGGTGTCTTGGGGAAATTTCGAACCTGGATTCTCATTCCTAAGGTATTTTTCGATGTTGTTGTTATTATTCAGGTCACTGCCTGGAATCAAACTCAGAATCTTGGGGTTAGTAGCCAGCGCTCTTAACCACCATACCACATGGCATAGTGGTTAAGAGCGCAGGCTACTAACCCCAAAATTCTGAGTTTAATTTCCAGGCAGTGACCTGAATAATAATAATAATAACATCGAGAAATACCTAAGGAATGAGAACCCAGGTTCGAAATTTCTCCAAGACACCTGATGAAGGCTGGAGAGTATATCAGCCGAAATGTTGTGTTAATAACAAACAAGATGAGGACAAATATCTGTCAACTGTAAATAATTTATATAATATTAAAGATACACTATGCATGGGAAAGTGGTAGGATGGTCATAATGAGTACCTTTGATTATAGGGCTAAGCAACAATGACAAGTAGTGTTTTTAGTAGACCTCTGCCTTAACCACATAACCACTGTATATTCTTTTATAGTTAAGAGACAGAAACAGCTTTCAGAGATAATTCCCTCACTTCTATCTACCAAGTTTAGGAGGAACTAAAATTGATCATGGGTGCTTTTTTTGCAAAGAGTTCATTCCCTTCTAAGATCTTTTTGATCCAGTTCTTGAGTGGTATTGAATTTTATCAACTCTAGGAGGGTGAAAGGCAAAGTTGACCTCAATTGAATTTGAACTAAGAACATAAAAGTTTGTAACTAAATGTCTACTAGGTGCAGGAGTGGCTGTGTGGTAAGTAGCTTGCTTACCAACCACCTGGTTCCGGGTTCAGTCCCACTGCGTGGCACCTTGGGCAAGTGTCTTCTACTATAGCCTTGGGCCGACCAAAGCCTTGTGAGTGGATTTGGTAGACGGAAACTGAAAGAAGCCCATCATATATATGTATATATATATACGTGTGTGTATATGTTTGTGTGTCTTTGTTTGCCCCCCCCCCCCCAACATTGCTTGACAACTGATACTGGTGTGTTTACGTCCCCTAACTTAGCAGTTCAGCAAAAGAGACCGATAGAATAAGTACTAGGCTTACAAAGAATAAGTCCTGGGGTCGATTTGTTCGACTAAAGGCGGTGCTCCAACATGGCCGCAGTCAAATAACTGAAACAAGTAAAAGAATAAAAGAGAGTAGAGTACAAGGCATTTTGAACTCAATTGCACTGATCTAGTACATTACTGATTCTTATATTATCAAATCTGACTTTACTGATTTAACCAATCACAAAGTTTAAGGGAGGATAAAGATCCCCAGCCCCGACCCTATGTCGAGCTGGGACTTCTTTTAAATGGTTAGATGTGGATGAAGTGGCTGGTGACCATAGTGTTTACAGAGCCAACCAGTGAGATTGATGCAATTGAACCTGTTTAACAACTACTGGGAAAACATAAGCCAGGCAGAAATTCCTAAGAGAAAATCTTTTAGGGAAGAGGGACTGCAAAAAAGTGATTAATGTGAGTCTTGAATGGGGGTGGGCACTATATAATGGATGAAAGGAAGAAAAACGAGTGAGTCAAGAAGGCATGAATAGAAGTAATAAGCATGAGAAAAGTTAACTTTGGGAATCTAAAGACCACTAATGAGAAGGCAAAGTGACAGGACAGCACATATGTGGTGTATTTACCAAATTCATGCCAATCAACTCCAGAAATATGAAAGACAAAATCAACCATAGCAAAATTATTAATTACTGTAACTAAATACAGCAAATTAGTTTATCTGATGTTTAAAAAAATTCTGCCAAGCAAAAAATATTGATGTGCAATACAGACAAAAAGTTTGAAATGTTTGTTGGGTGAGTGTTTAGTCAATTGAAACTTCAATTCTTGACTGGCAGCCCACAAATATCAACAATTAATCTTATAACCAATGTGTGGAAAATGTGAAAGCAAATGCCCTGCTGTATTTAGTTTCATTCTATGTTCTGTCAAATGATGCCACAGTTGTTGTGTAGCTCTAGGACGACTCTGTTTGACAGATCTATGATCAAATACATTCCTGTCATGACCAGCCTTTTTAGGAGTATATAGTACCACGTTATCTTTAATGTATCCTTGTTTTTTTTTTTTTTTAAGTCAGTGGAGTATGATTCAAGAAAGATCTGGTTGCTCTTTATAGCTATTCAAGTGACTGTGTTGTAGATTCAGTATGTACCAGTAATGTATTGAGGCTGATAAGGCAAGTGTTTTCCTTACTATTGTGTGTATATCTTTTGCTTATTTATATCATAAAAGGTGTAAATATCAATAACAAAACTAAAAATAACTATTCAAAAAATTGTGTGAGATTGCCGAAGTTGCACAGACTATCCCTTGTTTTTGACAAGTTGATCATGGCTGGAATGCCTTTGATTTATCACAGCTGAAGAACAACAGAGATGAAGGAATCAACTCCAGTACAGTATAAGTTAGTAAGTATATATGCATACATGTATGTAGATAGATAGGTAGGTTATGTTTTGTTTTGTTTGCTTTTCTTATTCTAATTTTTATTGGAGGTACTGGAGGTGGGGAAATAAAATGTGAGGTTCATGATTTACCAAAAGTAATAAATAAGACCCCTTCCTCTAGATAAAAACCAATAAAAAGTGTTTGTGGCTCTATACTCAGGAACAGAAAGGGCCTGGGACACTGATACTGTATGGTTGTTGCTGCAATTTAATAAAAGTTTCCTTTGATTTGGCACATTGCCAATCTTGGAAGGAGACGGGTATGATCTATTGAATTGGGTACTAATATATTACTGGTACATATTTCATCAATACCCTCATAGGTAGGTGGGAGACATAAAACATAGATAACTAAAGCAGAATATGAACTCAAAACAGAGATATCAAATGCAGATAATCTAAACCCTTTGATTCTTTCCATCAATCTACATGATTATTTAATGAATTGTCAGTACTTTTAGATTTTTAGACCATTGGACGTACAACCAAGAGGGTTTTAGTTATGGTCCTTTCAGAGTTCAAATCCTGTTGAGGTTAACCTGTGGCTTTTGATCTTCCATGATTGATAAATTAAAGTACCAGTTAATTACTGGGATTAATGTAATCAACGATACATTCCCACCAAATTTCTGGTCTTGAGTCTAAGTAAGAAGTTACTAAGAAATGTTATTTGGTAAACTTTGTTCAAGCATCAGATAAAATGGAAAAATGGATGATAAATGGTAATGATAGTTGAGTGGCCTTGTTATCTGTTAGGGTGCAGAAATTTCCAAAGTATAACATTTGATATAGCTCAGTTTTCAGACCAACAGCAAAGCCTACCTTGCATTGAGTATCAATGGTAGAATTGTGTGAAATGTGTTAACCTTATCCAAGTCAATTACACCCTCCCCTTAAATTTCTAGCCTTGTGCCTATATAAGAAATTATTAGCGCCTCCAGTATTGTTTACCTGACTATTAAGCCTTGCTCCAATTATTATGTGATTCGATTGGAACATCTGCTATTCAACTTCTAGAAAGGATGTATTCCACTCGTCAGCACCCTCAATCTGGCAGGCTAGGCATGCAATGGCTGCTGATTTGTAGACACTGAGGTTGCGCCACCAACATGGGTTCCTAGATAATGAATAGATATGGTCACAGTCCATGAGGCATATCTTTCCATATGGAGCTGTAGCCAAAGGTGAATCTGGGCACCTGACGTTTATAATGAAGTCGGGCACTCAGCCCTCTGTCACCTGGGCAACAGGATTGGTGGATGTTCCACTCCAGCAATTTATAGAGAATTAGTAGTGGGGAAGAGTAAAAACACTCTTGAAGAAGCTCTGAGTATTGATAAAAATGAATTGGTTCAAGGGCTCATGGATAACTTCTAGAAGTCCTTAGCTTGCCAGTGCTGGCAAGAGGCTATATCAGTTCAAGATCAACTCTATAGGCAGACCTGTTTTCACACAGAGCAACAAAACCATTCTGCACGCAATGTCTGGTCATTGATGACTTTTGGAATTGTACTGAACAGATGCTGTTGCATGTTGGGTGGATCAGGCTATGAGCAGAGTCCATTGTGATGATTCCTTTAACTGGGCAGGGAAGCCAATTTTCTTTTGTCTGGTGACTATAGTGAAAGAAGTTGAGTGGTGGACAAGGTTGAAAGGTCTCAGGACAGAGACTTTGCTCTTTGGTAGAGCCTTCTGGTTTCACGTGAAAAGGAGAATAAGGACAGAGAAAGGAGGTGCTCTCTTAGAATAAATACTTTGAAGAGTTAGTGTAAGTGGTGAATCATGGCAAGAGTAGATGACACTGCTCTAAGTTTAACAACAGCATTTGCAAAGGGATCTTGCCCTTGGCATTCAATGTGAGTTTATATCTGTGGAGGCCTTTGAATGGCTCAAGATGGAAGTCCTCCTGCATCAGGTTGCATCATTATCTTTCATTATTTGTATACCATCCATACTTATATTTCATGATTTTTTTTCTCATTTGGATTTTTCAAAGTAAAACCCCAATTTAGACGTGTGTAACTTTTCCCCCTCATCCATCATCCTGGAAGCAAATGAAGTTACTGTTATTATGCTGGTAGAAAATGATAACTATGGTTATGGTATCAATATTAGACGATAGTATTGATTTTGATTCTTTGGTGGCATGTTTTCCATTAGCTTGTTTTACAGAGGTGGACGTTGAGGGTGTTATGTATTTCTTCAAGAACCAAGCAAAAACTACCGATTTGAAATACATTGAAAGATATCAACACTAAAGTATCTCGGCAAAAGAATGAACACGCACTTATACATTCCTGTCTTGACTACATACATTGAACTAGCAATACTATAATAAAAACAAGTTGATAGAAAAGTTAACAAGGTTAAATGCATGTATATATGTATGTATGATTTTTTTTATGTATGCACGTATGTGTACGTAAACGTACATTCTATATAGAGCTTTTTATAGAACAACACACATACACCAGACATATATAAAGATACATTTCTCCTTTTCTACTCGAGGTACAAGGCCCGAAATTTTGGGGGGAGCAGGGGTCAGTCGATTAGATCGACCCCAATACGCAACTGGTACTTAATTTATCGACCCCGAAAGGATGAAAGGCAAAGTCGACATCGGCGGAATTTGAACTCAGAACGTAAAGATATAAACATATATATATGTTTATATAAACATACATTTATCAATACACATTTGTGCATGCGTTATTTGTGCGCGCGCACACACACACACACATTAATACATACGTACATGCATACATACATTGTATGAAATATACTTTTACGGAAGTGATACTTCTCAATTAGGTATAGAAATTTCTTTTAGGATATATAAGTTATTTTTGTGCATTTATCTACACAGGTATATATGTGAGGGAGAGAGAGAGAGAGAGAGATGTAAATAAATACATATGTGCATAAAATAATCTATTTCTAAACAAAATGTCTAAAGATATAATGAAAAACTTATTACGGGCGTAAAAGAAACATTTTGTATATATACACATTCAAGCGTATATACACGTTCAAGCGTATATACACATACACACACAGGTATTACATATAGCACTATCAATTTTACATTCTGTATAGTATTGAGAGCTTTTTCACTTTATACTTGAAAATCCTTTTGTATAATTTACATGCATGCCTACATAATGCACATACGCAAATATAAAAATATACAGGTATGTTCGCTTAAACACTTATATACCTGCACGTGTGTATATCTGTGTGTGTGTGTGTATGTACGTATGTATGTATATATATATATATATATATATATATATATATATATATAATATACACATACATACACACACCCGCTAACACATAGGTAGACAGATAACACATGCATATGTGGATGGGTGGGTTTGTTCGAATCTATGTGTATCATTTGTCTACGTACGTACATATATGTATATATGCATGGATAAGCACCTGTCTTGACGATATCAGTGGCAGAATTTCGAGCTTCTTCATCTTCTGAAAATGACAAAGTCCCCAGGTTCGCGAAGTTATCATCATCCATTTCGTCTGCAAGGGACGCTAGTTCCTCTTGGTCGGACATGAATAATGGTTCATTCACTGTTTGACAGGGGCTGTTGGGTGACCAATGCCAACGCATTTGATGGTTGTCATTTGGGGTCAGCACTGGCGATGTTTGAGTCGGTGATGAAGTTGGTATTGATATTGTTGGCGCAAGATGAGAGCGAAACGGCGAGTGTTGCGGTAAACATCTTCCTGTAGCACTATCAGCATCTGTAGCCGCAATGAAGCTGTTGCTCCTCTCTGAATCGGATTTATTAGTTTCCTTATCTAGATACTGGTTGATAAATGATTTCCTTAAAAGAGAAGCCATCTGTGCATGTGAAGACGACGAATAATAATTGTAGTAATAATACGCATCACCGTAAAATGAAGATTTCCGACTTCATCCCGACTGGCTGAACGAACGCCTAAATAAAGTCAAAAGAATTGCTGAATGAGAAAAGACGACGACGAACAATAGGAGAGAGAGAGAGATTATGCAATGACAGCAACGATTAGGCGAAGGGAAATTGAGGATAGCAAATCAATATAGAGAAAATAAAGATGAAGGGAGTGATGGTGGTACTGATGAAGATGGGTGGAGCAACAGAGTGCGTGGGAGATATTGAGAGAAGTAGAGTAGCAGAACACGGGAAAAATTGATGAAAGATAATGAGTATAAAGTGGGTAGTATAAAATGTAAAAGAGTTAGAGGAAAAAAGAGAAGGTAAAAACGGAGTAAGAAAATGTGGGGAATGAGTGTGAGAAAGGGAAAACGATTGAGAGACTTTTCTAAAGATAAAATTTTAAAATAAGGAAGAGAGTGACAGAAGAGTAAATAGTAAACAAAGAGAGAGTATGAAAAGGGAGAATGAGAGATAGTAAGACAGCTGTTAATAGAAAGCGGAAGTGTCAGTAATAAACATTATACGAGGTTGTCTTACCTTGTTGTTCTTCGTTAAGTATTTCAACACTATTCTTTACAACTCTCAATGGCAATTCTACTATTCTCCCTCACCTCCGTGCCTCTTTCTTGATCTGCATCTGTTTCTGTTTGTCTGTATATCTATCTATCTATCTGTCTGTCTGTACATACGTACGTACATTTACAAAGACTATTTACAACGTTATCTGCAAGTTTGCGCTGACCTATACATCAAAAGCATGTCAGAACCTGTAGGTATTCACTCCTTTAAAACAAGGAATACAGATGGAACACTCCAATAAAAACAGCAATTCGGTGCAAACATAATAGACCTGATGTTCAATGGGACAGGGAATAAAAGTCATGCACTGTTGTAGAGGTCAGCTGCCCCGCGGATGTGAATGTACAATCAAAAGTCCAGGAACAAGAAAACATTTATGATGAGTTAATGCAGAGCTTACAGCTCTTGTACCCTGACTATGAATTCTCATTAGTAACTATCATAGGTGCATTAAGCTATGTACCAATAAATCTATACAAAAACATGAGCTACAGGACAACATTGACAGGAAGAGTAGCCTCTCCTGGACTTATAATCGTTACATTACATTCCACTTAGAAGGATATGCCTTTGTTGTCCAGGAACAGAAGATAGCTGCTAAATACCTGATAAACAATAGGGATAAAGATACCACCAAACCTCCACATTGTGATAAAAAATGCCAGCTCTGCAATACCAGTGTGGAGGATATCACCCACCTCATCAGCAGCTACCCCAAAATATCTATGAGATACTACCTGCCCTTGAGGCATGGTATAGTTTCAAAGGCTATTTACAATGCTATCTGCAGAAAGGACTGTTCTGATGTATACATCAAAAGCATACCAGAACCAACATGTATTCACACAAAAATTCTCCATCAGAAATTTCTTAGGTGGATAGATGCACATACTTGGGTGTGAGCATCAACAGCTGAACCAACAAACCGCATATTTTACAAGCACCAGGAACTTTCTTAGCTAAAAAAAAGTCTTGCTTCATTAGTGACCAGCCTTAACCCTTTAGCATTCAGGATACTCTGTCAAAAGTAATGCTTATTTATTCACATTGTTTTGAATTAATCATGCATAGTCTTGTAGTTTCAAGATTTTGATGCTGGAGTAGCTTATTTTTAGGTTGACATTGTAGGATAAGTGTGAGAGGTAAAATCTGGCCAGTTTGAACATAAAGCAGGTAGAATATTTTGGCTAGATATGGCCACTAAAGAGTTAACTCTCTTAAGAATTTAATAAAACTCAAAGAAAAATAAATACATACACACATGCATACACATACATATGTACATACATACATCCACCCACTCACACACACATACATACATATATATTAGATCAGAAAGAAAATCCTATCACATTTCAAGCTGGGAAAGAAACAAATGCTTCTTTGGTCATCCTTGATATACTTAATCAAGATATTTTCCCTCATTATTGATAACTTAATCGCATCAATTTGGGCAAATTATGGATCCCTTGGGCATAAAATTCTTCAAGTTTTGAAGCAAAGAAAGTCAGAATATCATTTTTAACCTCTTCACAATTAATAAATTGCTTTTTTCCGAAATAATGTTGCAATGATTTGAAAAGAAGATTGTCAGATGGAGGAAGGTCAGGGGAGTCAGGAGGATGAAGCAAAACTTCCATATTCAGTGCCATAATATTTTCCTCAGTGACTTGGACAATATGTGATCTTACTTTATTGTATAAGAGCAATGCCTCTTTACAACCAACCAATGATGGGTGCATTTTCTGAAAATTTTTGTGCAATGCTTCTAATGGACAGCAATACTGCTCTTTCATTTTAGTTTTACAGTTCATGATAATCAACCCCCTTCATATCCCACTAAACACAGCATAACTTTTTTTCAAGTGTAGTCCTGGTTTGGGGATGGATTCTCCTTTTCCATTGCAGGTTAACCATTGTCATTTCTATTGCATATGATTATAGAGAACCCACTTTTCATCACTTGTGATGATTCTACTTTGCAAAGGTTTGGTAGAAAGTCTATGCTTCAATGAGAAGGGCAATTCTTTGATTAAGCTGAGTAGTCAGATGATGAGGGACCCACTGACCAAGTTTAGACACATGAAGGAATTTTATGATTGACATGCAACTTAAATTGAACCGTTTTGCTCATTCTTGTGCAGGTTGCTTTGGATTTTCCTCAACCAGTTTTCAGGATCTCAATATTGACAGAACTTTTTCATCCAGATTGAGGGTAAACTGCAAGAGCAAAATTTCCCAAGTGAAGTTGGCCAAACCATCATTGGGGCATCTGGAAACTTAAATGTTCATTTTCATAGATAGAACAAATATTTCTTGCTGCTTCCATTGCTTAAGAGTCCCTCTTAAATTCATACAGCATGCAGTGTTTGATATGGGTCTGATCAAACTCATTTTAAAAGGTAAAAATCTATTCAGATTTAACCACTATGATATAAAATAATCAGCGAAGTGTCAAAAACGTTACAATGTAAAAATTTGTGTTTATTTTACCATATGTGTTCATGATATATATATATATATATATATCGATATAAGAAAATGAAGAAAAAATATTGTGGATACTTATTTTATTTGTATCACAATAAGAACTCTGCAAATAGTTTAATACAAATAAAATTTAAATGAACATACTTTAACATAAAATAAGCATAAGAATAGGCACTTCTTATGCTTATTTTATGTTTATGTATGTTTATTTAAATTTTATTTGTATTAAACTATTTGCTATATTCTTCTTGTAATACAAATAAAATAAGTATCCACAATATTTTTTCTCCATTTCCTTATATTAATAAATGTAAATTAGACTGTTTATCCCTTTATATTGAGAGAATTCTCCCAATATATCATCGATAACACCAGTTGATCTCTGGATTTTATAATCCCTAAAGAGGACACTATATTCTCAGATTGACTATATATATAAGAAATAATTAAGATTCAATTAAATTAGGTACTTAAGTTGAAGCACCAAGTCAATCTGGTATTATCCGCACAGCTCGAAGTAAGGTGAATAAAATCAAAATAAGTAACAGGATGTCAAGTATTAGTGCAATACGACCGTTTCAAGCAGCTCCATTTAATTGAACAATGCAATCATTACATCAATTTAAATACAATGCCATCTTCAGTTGCTGTATATGGAGACACATGTTCACACATATGGAGATACACATCCATACATACAAACACAGTACATAGTTGCAAAACACACACACTCAGACATGCACACACAAGGAGACAGAGGTACACACATGCACACACACACACGCACGCGCACACACACACACATACATAAAAACACACAAACACGGACACGCAAACACATGAATATGCAGAACACATAACATACATTCAAATGTACATACATACATACATACATACATACATATGCACACACATACATACATACATGCATGCACACATGTATACATACATACATGGATGTGTATGCACACACACACACACACTAACCCACACACATGCGCACAAACAAACAAAAAGAACACAGTATGAATAACGGACAGTCAAAACTATTGAAAAGGTTGCAAGACACAATGAAAGCTTTAGAAAAATAAAAAAGAAACAAGTGGAAATTTTACCGGTGAGTGTGTAATGGCACTAAAAGAGAATGACTCTCCCCAGACACAACAGAATATGCTTCAACACACGAAATCACAAAAAATCTTGCAAACCAAATCCCAAAACGAAATATATGAATGTATTTATGCATATATATATGTACATATATAAATGTATACATATGTATATGCATAAATCGAGATCTATAACTATCTATATACATACAATCATATATATGTATATATATATATATATATATATATATATATATATATATATATATATATATACTTATGATAATAATATTAGAGATAAAAATCCAAATTTACAGGTAAAAACTCAATTTAATTTAATATTATTTAATTTAATTTTATATATATATATATATACATATCTGTGTGTATGTGTGCATGAATATATGTGTGCATATATGCAAAGCTCTCTCACCCTTTGGACGCTCGGTCTGTGCCACAATATCTGTGAAATAATTGAATGGAATAAAAATTCAATGCCAAGAATTGATCAATATATAACTTACACATCATATCAGCAAACATATTAACAAACACTTAATTGCAAAGCTGTTTAACTAGTAAGACTCCCATTTTATGAATCGTCTTACATTTTCACTCTATTTGAAATATATTAGAAGCGTGGAGATAAAAATGAAAAAATCTTTCTTGCAATTACTATTTTAGCAGGAAAAGACGTGTACAAATGTTGTGAAAAGAGTTACTACGTTTCATAACATAGCTCTCGCTAATCGATTACACGGACTTCAGGCATTAATTGAAACACAAGATAAAACAATATAAATTTTACATCCAGTAATTGAAAAAAATTACGCGCAATATATTCAAATGCGATAAAACAACACAACATTTAAAACGTCTATTGCACAGTGCTCTTCTTATATCACTTGTTATTCTATTTCGTAATGAGTTTGAAATTATGTAACTCTTCATAAAGAAAATTCAGCATGTAAATCAGTATATTAAACGGAAAATTCGTTGTTAGATACAGAAAGAAATGTGTTGTGTAGTGTTAGAATATAGGTGCACGTGAGTTTGTGCCGGTGTATTTCATGTTGGTTATAGTAATATTTAACTTTGGGATAATGGTGTGTGTACCAGGCGTTTTCCTCCAAATTATGATATATATCAGACGTATGTTATGGAAACGTTGAGACGCAACATTTATGTCATAGTAAATAATCCTCTCATTAAAGACAATGTAATATTCAATATACTTTTTATGCGTCCATTTTACCACCGTAATACTTTCGTATTCAGCATTAACTTGCTGTTATATAATACTCTCTGTCATGAGATTCAGACATTGAGACGACGTCAAAAGAAAAGAAAATAATTAACTGTTACACCCAAACAAAGAAAAATTTCACACCAACAACCATTAATTATCAAATTTTAAATTATCCAAATATAAAAGGAATGAAGACAAAGCGTAAAACCGCATGGAAATAAACAAAACTATTTCTGCAAGATCTGCATTATGCGGTGTCCTGATATACAAGTCAATATCCACTTGATACTGCATAAAATATGAATAATTAAGATCAGAGATGCGTGTTATATTGGGATAATTCTCAGGTTAGCATTTATGATTCGACAGCTCGTCGCTTCTGGAAGATAGCATATGAATATTTCTCTTGTAAATCAGGACTAGAGGGCAATACATTTATATGTTTCTGTGTCTGATTCTATGCGGGATTATACTGATGAAAGCATGTGGGTAAATAAGAGGTGTAATGATATACATACGTATTTTGTATGAATTGGTTTAGCTAGCAATAATATACATCTGCTATACCTAATAATTGACAGTGAAGCTAGTCATTAAAAGCGAGTGAAATTATTGCAAAATAGACTCACCAACAGTAGATTCAACATCAGACGGTTTTTCTAAACGTAATTAAAATAAACCATAATAAGCACTTTGCTAAATTACGCAATATGAAAACACTTAAAGTGTAAATGTTTGTTTAAATTTCTTCCAATATAACAGAAAAGCTATGAACTTTTTCATAAGGCATTTCTTACAATGTTATTCTAATTTCGTAACCATACATGTTCAGTCTCTATTTTAACGGATCATATTTATCGATTCGATATAAGCTTTACAAATAATTGATCAAAAATGGACACACACTGAAGCAAGTTAGAAATGTTTCGAAGGACTTTATCGCGAATTTACGAGAAGTTTTATACATGAAAATATACGCAGAGTATATATTATATTTAAAATAATACTGTGCTACCATAGCAAAAGTGCTTACCTATGCGAGTTTCGGTTTCTCTAATAATTTCTGTGAAATTTAAAACGTAAATCGTTAACTATCTCTTCCGCCATTTCGTAAAAGAAACAATTCATAAAGAGTCTTCATTCAATTACATATTACCAAGTAGGTGATTCAATTACATGTTACCAAAGATCACTAAACAGTTCTATCAATCACTTACTATAATTTAATATACAAATATTACGTGAAAATTCAATAATTCCTATATAAATAATTCATATATTGTGCGACTATGGCTTTAATATACCTCCAAATATGTGTATCAATCTCAAAATTAATAATGGTATACTACGACTAATATTCATAAAACATTTGCTAAATTGAAATTGACACGGAATCAAGTGAGAAGACACTTACCAACTGTGGCTTCGACCCCAGATGGTTGTTCTGAATATGGAATGAAAGTCAATATTATCAGCTTTTACACCAAGTACAGATATAATATAAATAGAATATAGAGGCAAATAATCGAGAATTCTTAGCATTCCTATCATTAAGGAGTACTTTTGAAATTTTTGGAAAAACATTCCAAATTATATACTGTCACAAATTCAAAGTGGTTTGAATGTGTCTATGTATATTCAGTTCCATAATTTTGGAAGGAAGGCGATAAACTCTAATACTTGGGAAACGATATGTGAAACTTCATAAAATTACCAGTATCTATCATGAAAACAGCATTAATTGTGTATTATTTTTTACATATATGCAGAGGAAATTATATCTATCTATCTGTATATTTTCGCTTTTTTCTTCTTACTTTCCCTATATATATATATATATATATATATATATATATATAAAGTTAAGATTTTAATGTATTTAGGAGCAAATTAAGACTAATGAAACAGATGCTATCTCACCTTTTGGGCGCTCCTCCTGTGTTACAATATCTGTTAAATAATTTAACATTATTAACATTCACTATCGAGAGATCAGAAATATGCATATAACACGTTATCTCTACTCCTATAACAATATACTTTTTTAATTACCAAACTGTAAAATTTGCCTTATTTGAATAGTTTTAAGATTTCAAACAGATTTTGATTATAAATTTCATCGCACGGAGAAAATAAATTTTTAAAAATTCCATGCAATTATTTTTGCATAAAATGCTTGGTCGCATGTATCTTGAAATGAGTAACGATGTTTCAAGTACTATGTCTTTCTAACCAATCACACGCACGTCAAGATTTCAATCAACTACAAGTTTCAGCAATATAAATTTAGAGTGAAGACACCAGCTAATTGATGAGGTATATTATTGAAATGTGATAAAATAAACCGCACAAACGTGATATAATGCTGTCGTTCTTTCATTAATTATTACTATATTTCGTAATAAGTCAATATTGTCTTTCCAGAATTACAATGGAAGACATCTCTAAGGAAACTCAGCGAAAAGCAGAAGCAAGAAATTGCGAAAATAAGCTCTCACTCACCAACTGTGGATTCCACTTCAGAACGTGTTTCTAGAGAAAGGCAAACGTAAATATAAACCCTCAACAGTTACATTACACACCATATATAAGTAAGAAGCATCAAATATATTCAGCTAGAATTGAATATTTAAGAGTCATTTTGAAATGATAAATTTACGAAAACTAATCCAATTATTTCACCATCAGAAATCAGTTTGAAAACATATAGTGACACTTTACTAGAACGGCGAGTGTTTACACGAAGAAAAGATAAACTAATTTTTGCAGCAATTTAGCTTACAATTTATCAAAAACTTATCGCAGTGTAGATTGTGATATATTTAGATTGATAGATATCGCAAAAAGCATTTTGCAATAGCTTACCTGTACGAGTTACTTTTTCCGTTACGACTTCTGTGAAATTAACGAAATATGTAGTTAAATATCTCGAATTATGTTTTACAACAGAATGCATAGTTATGTGGCGATTATATAGAAACTTATGCTAGCATAATTACATGTATTCGTTTAATATTTTAATCGAATTAATCCCCTTGTCTGTCCTTGTTTATCCCCTCTATGTTTAGCCCTTTGTGGGCAATAAAGAAATATTTTTGTAATACATTCATATATATATATATATATATATATATATATATATATATATATATCACCCTCTAAGGGATATATGCATGTCTGCATAAAACTATCTACAAATTTCAAAAATATATAGTGAATTAGTGAATCAGGACACAGTCATTGCAGCAATCATTATTGTATGACAAAACAAAGAGAAAAGAATATTTACAAATTAATGATTAAGGCCTTCTACAATTGAAGTCAATAAAATGGGTAACATGAGAAATAATTCAGCAATTACAAGAAAAGAACTGAGATATACGTTGCTGCAGTACACATAAAAAGAATATTTAAGCCATCCGACATAGCAATCGGACTTTTCCATACGACTTGCATATTACAATCTTGTTCACGAACGTAGTAAATGTGACAAAATTCAACATCTTCAATAGAAATTTAGGCATATAAATCGGTGTATTAAAGAGACAATTTACAATTATTTGACGAATACAATCCACTCATGTCCATTGTTAGTATTTAAGCATGTATGCATTTTATCACTTAGTATTTTGAATGTTGTGTGTGTTGGTATTTCACTTTAAGCTACAGGTGTGTGCGATAATAATTTTCCTATGCATCATGCAAAGTAAACCTGTGTCTGATGGAAATGATATATGAGATGTGACATTTGTATCAAACCAAATCATACTTACATTAAAGACAAAGTAAATCCTAAAATAACTTTGCACCTTAATTTCCCATTTAATTTCGTATTATCCTCCATGGAAAGATATTTAATATTAGCAGATATTTAAAAAATTCAGACGTGGAGTCAACGAGAAGGGAAAACAACCAGATTAACTGTCACACAGTAAAAAAAAATCTAACACTAAAAACAACTAATTAAGAAATTTAAAATTCGCCAAACCAACACAAGGACAGCGAAAGCGTAATGCAACGTGAAAATAACGCGATCATATTTCTCAGCACTCTGTATTCTCAAGAGACTTACTATGCAGGCCATTTTCCACATGTTACGGTACGATATGTGTATAATTCGGACTGGCGCTGCATGTTATATTGGGACACTTCTCAGTACGGGATTTACGGCTCGATAGCTCGTATTTTTGGAGTGTAGCATACGGAGATTTCTCATGTAAATCAGGACTACATAGCAGTGTCTTTATCTGGTGCTGTGTGTGATTGCATGCAGGATGCTGCATATCGATGCATGTGTGTAAATAGGGAGAGTTAGGTTTAATCAAACGTATTTTTGCGTGACTTGGTTTAGCTTGCAACAATATACATCTAATATACCTGACAATTGACAGTAATGACAAACATTGAAAGCGAATGAAATCATTGCAAATTACACTCACCAACAGTAGATTCAACTTCAGTTGGTTTTTCTGAACGAAATTAAAATACACTACAATAAGCTCGTTGCTAAATTATACGACATGAAATTATATACTGCGTAAATTTTCAGATTTCTTCTTATGTAATAGAACACCAATGATCTTTTGCAAAAGCATTTCTTACAAGGACACTCATACGTTAACAATACATATTGTATGTATAGTTGAATTGAAAATGTTTATGATTACAATATAGATTTTAAAATATGTGAAAAGAATTGGACGATCACTGAAGTAATTAAGAATTCTTTCGAAGGAAGTAATCACGAATTTACGAGAAAATTACTACACATGAAATTATGCGCTGAGCATATATTGTATTTTAAGTAATATTATGCCGTTATATCAAAAGTGCTTACCTATGCGAGTTTCGGTTTCTCTAACAATTTCTGTGAAATTGAAAACGTAAATCGTTAACTAACTCTTCAGCCGTTTCGTAAATAAATAAAAACCGGATTCTTAATGATGCCTTATACAATTAAATGTTACCAAGAAAGTGACACGCAATACACTTCGGTAAACTTTTCTATCAATTTTATTAATATAATTGAATATGAAAATATTACGTAGAAATTCAAAAATTACTATATAAAAGAAAACTACAAGAATAGATTATAAACTGGGTGATTATTGTTCTAATACACCTAATATGTATAATAATTTCAAAATTAATAATGGTATATTAACAATCATAACAGATTTGTTAAATTTACACGGAATAAGAACAGGAGACACTTACCAACTGTGGCTTCGGCCTCAGATGGTTGTTCTGAGTATGGAATGAAAGACAATATCATCAGATATTACACGGAATACAGATATGATATACATAGACAGAGGTAAGAAAATAATCAAAGATTCATTCTCAAAACTACACTTTCTAATTTTAAGAGATACTTTATAACGTTTTGCAATAATATTCAACAGAATATATAATTATGAATTCAAAGGACTTCCAGTTTGAAAATATACGTTCAGTTCCATCAGTTAATAGGGTGATACAAACAGCAACATTTGGCAAAAGTGATGTTCAACGTGATACAAATACAAGCATATATCAACTATACTACATTAATTTCGCATTATACTTTGCGCACTAGCAAAAACAATTATATATATGTAGGTATATAGAAACATATGTATATAGAAACTTAGGTCTATCGAGCTGTATTTGTAAACAGAAACTCTCTCACCTTTAGGACGCTCGTCCTGTTGCACAACATCTGTGAAATAATTGAAGGAATTCTCAATTTGATGCAGAGAATTGATGAATATGTAACTAGCCTTTCATCACGACTGATATATCAATCTACCTTTGCAATTTCAATACTGTTTACCCACTGAATTCACGTTGTATGATTTGTCTTGTTCTTTCAGATCGATTTTATTACATATATTTCAAGCGCATAGAAAATATATCGAAATATTTATTTCAATTATCATTTTACACAGTAATACCATGTGAATATATTTCGAAACGAGTTTCTTTCTTTCAACAATTATCTCTCTCTAATAAATCATATGCGCTTAAATTTTAATTGAAAGATAAATTTGAATGATATTACTGAGATTTAGGAGCCGACAAAATTTCCAACGTATATAATAGAAATGTGGTAAAGGAAAGCAAAATCTCATTCTTTCACATGCTATCGTTCTTTTATTATGCATTATCGTATTTCGTAATGAAATATTACACTTTTTCGGCAAGCACATTGAAAGACTTCTCTAAAAGAACTCAGTGACAAGCATAAGCAAAAAATCACGAAAATAATCTCTCACTCACCAACTGTAGATTCCACTTCAGAACGTGTTTCTAGAGAAATGTAAATGTAAATATATTCCCTCAACTGTTACATCACAGAATATATGAGTGACAAGCATTAAATATATTCAACTCGTGAGTGGTTTCCAAATGGTAGAATTTACGAAAACTAATCCGATTGCCCCACCATCAGAAAACACTTTGAAAAACCTTTCGTCACACTTTGTTACAATAGAAGATGTTTACATGAAGAAAATAATAAGTGAATTATCGTAGGAATTTCGCTTTCATTTTACTAAACAATTATCACAGAAAAAATTTCTATATATCAAGCTTGTTGATACTCATCACGAAAAAAATTCTTCAGTAGCTTACCTGTACGAGTTACTTTCTCCGTTACAACTTCTGTGAAATTAACGAAATATGTAGTTAGATATTTCGAAAGATGCTTTACAGCAGAGTGCATAATATTGTTAGAGATTATACGGAGAATCATATTAGCTAACTAGTCGTCAATTCTTTTCAAAAACACTAATATGTTACTGTATAAAATATATACACACATACCTACAAACATATCGTGTTGGCCAACTGTCATCCGACAGTAACACAAAATTCCATAAATATTATCGATAATTTTGTATTCACTCGAATAGAAATATGTGTCGCAAAAGAAAAAATTCAGTTTGAATAATCATCATGATTTTTCATATTTAGATGCTTTTATTAAATTCATTCAATTGTTAAATGTGAATAAATCTTGGAATTAAATTTTGATTTACTGTCAGGTGACTTTTGACCAACCCTCTACATACATACATACATACATACATACATACATACATACATACATACATACATACATACATATATATATATAAACGCATCTTTACCTTGTGTATACTTATATACAAGGAACATCGTGCAAAGGACACACGTGTTGAACGGAAACGATATACATACAAACATACCTACTTGGGCTTATCTCCCAACTTCTATAATATATATACATATATGTATAATCTTACATATATATGTACAGATACACGCACGCACGCACGCACGCACGCACGCACACGCACACACACACACACACACACACATAAAAACCCATCTGTATCTTGTGTATGCATCTATACAGGAAACTACACATTTCGAAAATATATAATGATGCGATAATTCATTTAGAAATCCTAAATTTCCATTTACGTAGCAAGACACAATCATTGCCGCAATTATTTGCATATGAGAAAGAAAAGGGAGAAAACTTTCTTGACATTCATTATTAATTGGCGATATGTACTCTCGCCAGCATCAGAAATATATGAGCAATTACAAGATGTCTTGTCAGATGTTTACACCATATACATTTACTGCAACATAGATATTAAAGTATATTTCAGCTATCATTAATCGCAATCTCATCGGACTTTTTCGTATGATTAAACAATGTTTATTGATATAACAAATTCAACTAAATCATAAATTTATGAAATTGAGCAAATATTGATATATAAAATTCGGCATATAAATCAGTATATTAAACGGAATCTTTACGGTTATTTGGAGTCAGCAATAGCCACCTGTTCAATATTAGTATTTAAGGAAGTGCGCATTTATGTCTGCTTGATTTTTCATGCCATGTATGTTAGTATTTCTCTTTCTGCAACTTATCCATTAAACGACAAATTTGTTATACATCGTGCATACAACACGTGTTGAATGGAAAATATGTGACACGTTAAATTTATATAAAAAGCATCATCTTAATATTACTAACAAATTAGTTCCACAAACTTTTTAAAAGTGTCTAGTTTACACTCGCATTATTTTCGTATTATGCTACAAGCAACCATCCCTAATATTACCAGATATTTTGAAATAGTAACGTTGAGACGACGATAAAGGTAAAGAAGCAAATTAACTGTCACAACGAGGCAAAGAAGCTACAACCGATAATCAGAACATTGAAAATTCGCCAAAGGAAGACGTGTGTAAAGAAAGCGCAATACAACGTGACAGTAACATGAATATATTTTTGTGTATTCTGCATTTTCAGGACTTTTAATGTATAAGCCACTTTCAACATGATATGGTACGACATGTAAATAAATTGGACTGGGGTTGCGTGTTATATTGAGACAGGACTCAGTATAGCATTTACGGCTCGATAATGCATCACTTCTGGGTGGTAGCATGTGGAGATTTCTCATGTAAATCAGGACTACATAACAGTGTCTCTATTTGATGCTGTGTCTGATTGCATGCAGGATGCTGAATATCGATGCATGTGTATGTAGGGGGAATTAGATTTAATCAAATGTATTTTTTGCGTGAGTTGGTTTAGCTTGCAATAATATACATCCAATAATGTACCTTAAAATTGACAGAAAAGACAAACATTGAAAGCGAATGGAATCATTGTAAATTACACTCACCAACAGTAGATTCAACTTCAACTGGTTTTTCTGAACGAAATTAAAATAAACTACAATAAGCACATTGCTATTTGGGTTGGCAACAAAGTTCCCAACTTTTTTTAAATTTTGGAATTTATTGCGTTTTTAAATTTTGGAATTTATTTTTTTCGAGAATTCTATTTTTGAATTGTTTTGGAATCTATTTTTTTTTTTAGTTAATTTTAGTTAATTTTTGTTTATTTTCAGATCATTAAAATGGAATGTCAAGTTAAGAAAAGCAAGCATTTTCGACACCTCCTTCTTTTTGCTTTTAATCAAGGTTCTAAGGTCGCAAAAGCTGCTCGCAACATTTGTGCTGTGTATGGAGAGGGTGCCATAGCTGAAAGAACCGCTCGTGATTGGTATGCCAAGTTCAAAAATGGAAATTTTGACCTCAAAGCCGCACCTGGTTCTGACCGTCCAGTTGCGTTCGATGAAGAGCGAACCAACTTTTGTACGAAAATTCTCGTCAAATGACAAGGGAACTGGCAGAAATGGAATGCTCCCACACTGCTATTGAGAAACATTTTCAATCGATGGGAAAGATTCAGAAGTATGGAGCTTGGGTTCCGCATGCTTTAAGTGACAACAACAAAAATCAACGAGCTATAATCTCCGCTAGTTTGCTTGCTCGTCACCGCTCAGCTCATGGACACAAGCAACGATTTCTTTACCGAACCGTTACTGGCGACGAAAAATGGTGCCTGTAATCAATATGAAGCAGCGTAAGGAATAGCTTAGCCACGGTAAGCAAGTGACACCACGCGTGAAACAAGATCTTCATCCGCGTTAAACGATGTTGTGCGTATGGTGGGACTGGGAAGGAATTATCCATTACAAATTGCTTGAACGGAACCAAACGGTCAACGCGGAACTCTATGTTCAACAGATGGAACGACTCAACATGGCTATTCAAGAGAAAAGACCTAATCGGCAGCATGGAGTTCTTCTACTGAACGACAACGCCCGCCCTCATATCGCCAATATGATCAAGGAAGCCATTCAAACGCATGGCTGGGAAGTGCTGCCACACCTATCGTACTCTTCTGATTTGGCACCAACGGATTTCCACCTCTTTCGATCTCTTTCAAATGCTATGCGCGGAATTTCGTTCAATACTGATGCAGAACTGAGTCGAAATCGGGTGATTTCTACCAACGAGTTATTGAAAATCTTGTTGAACGTTGGGAAGAAGTTGTAAACAACAAGGGTGAATACATTATTGATTAATTAGTTGTTATTTTTTATTATTTTAAATTTTAAAAAAGGGCAGGAACCCAATAAATCATTCGACGTGAAATGATATAATGTGTAAATATTTGTTCAAATTTCTTCTAATGTAACACAACGCCTATGACCTATTTCAAAAAGCATTTCTTGCAATGACACTTACATATGTTAACGATACATATTCTTTCTGTAGTTGAATAGAACATATTTATAACTGCAATATAGACTTTACGAATATTTGGGAGAATTGGATGCTCACTGAAGTCAATTAGAAGTCTTTCGAAGGACATTATCACGAATTTACGAAGTAATTTTATGTATGACAATATACGTTGAGTATGTATTGTATATTATGTAATACTATGGCGTTATATCAAAAGTGCTTACCTATGCGAGTTT
This sequence comes from Octopus bimaculoides, assembly GCF_001194135.2. NCBI lineage: Eukaryota > Metazoa > Mollusca > Cephalopoda > Octopoda > Octopodidae > Octopus > Octopus bimaculoides. The sequence continues at coordinate 28,190,121 of NC_069000.1, read as the reverse complement.
CCGTTTCTTTAATGATTTCTGTGAAATTGAAAGCGTGATCGTTAAGTAACTCTTCGGCCATATTGTAAAAGGAGCATTTTTTAATGAGACTTTACACAATTAAATGTTACCAAGGAGGTGGCATGCAAGTACATGGGTAAACTTTTCTATCGACTTTGTTAATATAATTGAATATGAAAATATTACATAGAAATTTAGTAATTAATATATGAAAGAAAACCACAAAGACAACTTCGAAACTGGGCATTTATTGTTCTTATACACCTCCTAGTATGTATAATAATTTCAAAATTCATAATGATGAATTACGACTAATAATTATAAGAGATTACTTAGATTTACACGGAATCGAATGAGGACACACTTACCAACTGTGGCTTCGGCCTCAGAAGGTTGTTCTGAATATGGAATGAAAGACAATATCATCAGACTTTGCACTGTATACAGATATCATATACGTAGACAGAGGTAAGCAAATAACCAAAGATTCATTTTGAACACTACACTTTCTTCTTTTCAGAGAGGTTTTATAAAGATTTGCCATAAAATTCCGCAAAGTATATTATTATGAATTCAAAGTGCTTTCATTGTGAGAATCTACGTTCAGTTCCATCATTTAAATGGGTGGCTTCAAGGAGTAGCATTTGACAAATTTGGTGCCGAACTTGATACAATTACAAGCATATATCAACTTTACTACATTAATTTCGCATTATACATTGCGCACTCGCAAAAACATATATATGTAAGTATATAGAAATTTAGACTTATCGGCATATGTTCGTAAACAGAAGCACTCTCACCTTTAGGACGCTCGTCCTGTTGCACAACATCTGTGAAATTATTGAAGGAAATGTCAATTTTATGCCAATAATCAATAAATATATAACTAAAATCTTATCACTAAAATATACCAATCAAACTTTGCAATTTCAATACTGTTTACCTACTGAATTCACATTGTATGATTCGCCTTATTCCTTCAGTTTGATTTCATTGTATATATATGAAGTGTAAAGAAAAATATATCGAAATATTTATTACGATTACTATTTTACACAGAAATTTCATGTGAATATATTTCGAAACGATATTCTTTCTCTCAGTTAATATCTCTATCTAATCAATCACACACACTTAAATTTTAATTGAACTATAAATGTAAATGTTGCAATTCAGATTTAGGAGCCGACAAAATTTACAAAAAATATTATTGAAATGCGATAAAGCAAAACATCTCAAACATTTACATGCTATCTTTCTTCTATTACACATAAACATATTTCATAATGAACCATTATTCTCTTTCCACTAGCACATTGGAAGACTTCTCTAAGGAAACTCAGCGACAAGCATAAGCAAGAAATCACGAAAACAATCTCTCACTCACCAACTGTAGATTCCACTTCAGAACGTGTTTCTAGAGAAAGGCAAACGTAAATATATTCCCGCAACAGTCACATCACACAGAATATATGAGTATCAAGCAATAAAAATATATTCAACTCGTATAGAATATTCATGAAAGCTTTTCAAATGATAAAATTACAAAATCTAATCCGATAGCCCCACCATCATAAAACGCATTAAAAGTTTATCATCACACTTCATTAGAATGGAAAATATTATTAAGAAATTATTAATCAGTGCAATTTCGCTTTCATTTTAATAAATAATTATCACAGAAATATTTGTTACATAATCAGTTTGAAGATACGCATGAGGAATAAATTCTTCAGTAGCTTACCTGTACGAGTTACTTTTTCTGTTACGACTTCTGTGAAATTAACGAAATATGCAGTTAAATATTGTTGCTTTACAACAGAATGTATAGTTATGTGGCAATTATACACAGAATCGCATTAGCTAACCACGGCGTTTAGTTGCCAATATTTTTCAAACGCACTACGATATTATTGTACATACATATACATACATGCATATATATATATATATATATATAACGTATATACTCGTGTAAATGTCGAAATGTTTAGACCATTTTTTAAGGTCAGATTTATAGGGTCGACTTTTACATGGATACTACTTCCGAAGGGCTGAAATTCAAGCTAGAATCCGAAGTGTTGTACCAGCAGCAGAAGTCTAACTGATCGCTAAGCGAATAAAAAGAATAACACAATGAATTACACTTATAGCACCAATTCTATGAATCGAAATACACATCCTAGTAAAATATTAACGTCTATTAATTGAATGATTTTCTGCTTACCATAGTCATGCCTTTGTACGAATTAAGACTATGGCGTTTGCCACTGTTCGCGAATAGTGTAGTCTGCGAAACACGTTCCTCACCATGTTTCATGCATGTGTTTTATGCTTGAATTTATATGCAGGCGTGCAACATATCCTGTGCATATATTTTAGAAATGGTGATGTAGCAACCATCAACAGATGTATAGTGTTCGCTATTAAATAGTGTTTAACAATGAACACCTAGCATTACATTATAAGCAAAAGGCATTCCAACTATAGAGCAGGCTACAGTATGGTAGCCACAAAATTTTGTCACAATTATATTCCTACGTGGAGAGTAATATGTTCCGTTGATCCACAAATGTTGTCCTGTTGTCCATGAAATACTAGGATCGACTACTACTCGGAGTATATACGATATATATATATATATATATATATATATATATATATATATACACACACACACACACATATACTGAAATCTACTTGTTGTATGTATGTATACAGGAAACTATCTACACATTTCCAAATTATATAATGATGCTTTAATTCATTTCGAAATCCTAAATTTATATTTACGTAGTGAAGCAGGACACAATAATCACGACAACATTACAGATTTATGAAATTATGCAAATATTGATATTAAATTTTCGGCATGTAAATAAGTATACGGAATGGATTTACTGTCATTTCGTGTCAGAAATAGCTACATGACTAATGTTAATGTTTAAACAAGTCTGCATATGTATATGTTTGTGTTTTTAATGTTGTGTTTAATAGTATTTCGTTTCCAGTTATTAATGTGTGTAAATATCACATTGCTCTACATCGTGCGAAAGTCAGTGGTATTCGTCTTACAGACAAATTGATTTCTCAAACATTTTAAGAACGTTTACTTTGCATTCGTATTATTTTCTGACTACACTACATGCAGACATCACTAATATTGTCGGATACTTTGAAATAGGGACGTTGAGAACACGGTAAAAGACAGAAAGCAAATTCATTGTCACAATGAAGGAAAGAAACATTTGACACCAACGACCGATAATCAGAAAAATGAAACTTCGCCAAACAAAGACGTGTGTAAAGAAAGCGCGAAACAATGTGACAGTAACATGAATATATTTTTGCATATTCTTCCTTTTCCGGACTTTTGATATACTAGCAACATTCAACATGATATGGTACGATATGCAAATAATTTGGACTGGGGTTGCGTGTTATATTGAGACAGGATTCAGTATAGCATTTACGGCTCGAGAGCGCATCATTTCTAGAGTGTAGCATGTGGAAATTTCTCATAAAAATCAGGACTACATAACAGTGTCTCTATTTTATGTTGTGTATGATTGCATGCAGGACGCTGCATATCGATGCATGTGTAAATAGGGGGAATTAGATATAATCAAATGGTATTTTTGCGTGACTTGGTTTAGCTTGGAATAATATATATCTAATAATCCTGAAAATTGACAGAAAAGCCAAACATTGAAAGCGAATGGAATCATTGCAAATTACACTCACCAACAGTAGATTCAACTTCAGATGGTTTTTCTGAACGAAATTAAAATAAACTACAATAAGTACATTGCTAAATCATTCGATGGAAAATGATATGTGTAAATATTTGTTCACATTTCTTCTTATGTAACACAACGCCTATGACTTATTGGAAAAAGTATTTCTTGCAATGACACTCACATACGTTAACAATTTAGATTCTATCTATAGTTGAATGAGACATATTTATGACTGCAATATAGACTTTACGAATATTTGGGAGAATCGGATGCTCACTGAAGGACATTATCACGAATTTACGACAAAATTTTATGTATGACAATATGTGCAGAGTATGTATTTTATTTCAAGTAATACTATGCTATCATATCAAAAGTGCTTACCTATTCGAGTTTCGGTTTCTCTAATAATTTCTGTGAAATTGAAAACGTAAACGTTAACTACCTTGTCGGCCATAATGTAAAGGGAGCGTTTCTTAATCAGGCTTTACACAATTAAATGTTACCGAGGAGGTGACAGGCAAATACATCGGTAAAATTTCTATCGATTTAGTTAATATAATTGAATATGAAAATATTAGATAGAAATTCAGTAATTATTATATGAAAGAAAACCATAAAAACTACTCAGAACCTGGATGATTATTATTCTCATACACCTCCTAAGATGTACAATATTATTGAAATTAATAACGATATACTACAACTAAGAATTATAAGAGATTACTTAAATTTACTCGGAATCGAATGAGGAAACACTTACCAACTGTGGCTTCGACGCCAGATGGTTGTTCTGAATATGGAAAGAAACACAATATCGTCAGACTTTACCGTATACAGATATCATATACGTAGACAGACGTAAGCAAATAACTAAAGATTCATTCTCAACACTACACTTTCTTCTTTTCAGAGAGGTTTTATAAAGATTTGCAATAAAATTCCGCAAAATATATTATGAATTCAAAGTGCTTTCATTGCGGCAATCCACATTAGGTTTCATTATTTCAATTGGTGCCTTCAAGCAGTAACATTTGACAAATGTGATGTCGCACTCGCAGAAACATGATATATATGTAGGTAAATATAAATTTAGGCTTATCGACATGTATCCGAAAACAGAAGCTCTCCCACCTTTAGGACGCTCGTCCTGTTGCACAACATCAATTCTATACCAATACTTAATTGATAACTAAAATCTTATCGCGAAAATATACCAATCAAACTTTAAAATTTCAATACTGTTTACCCACTGAATTCAGATTGTATGATTCCCCTTATTCCTTCAGTTCGATTTCATATTGTATGTATCAAGTGCAAAGGAAATATATCGAAATGTTTATTACGATTACTATTTTACACAGAACTGTATTATGAATATATTTCGAAATGTGTTTCTGTCTCTCAATTAATATCTCCATCTAATCAATCCTACACACTTAAACTTTAATTAAACCATATATATATATATATATATAAACGGTGTAATTCAGATTCAGTAGTCGACAAAATTTGCAAAAAATATTATTGAAATGCGACAAAGCAAAACATCTCAAACATTTACACGCTATCGTTCTTCTATTACTCATAAACCTATTACATAATGAACCATTATTTTCTTTCCGCAAGCACATTAGAAGACTTCTCTGAGGAAACTCAACGACAAGCATAAGCAAGAAATCACGAAAATAATCTCTCACTCACCAACTGTAGATTCCACTGCAGAAAGTGCTTCTAGAGAAAGGCAAACGTAAATATATTCCTTCAAAATTTACATCACACAGAATATATGAGTATCAGGCAATAAAAATATATTCAACTCTTATAGAATAGCTGTGAGAGCTTTTCGTAGAATAAATATACAAAATCTAATCCGATAGCCAAACCATCATAAAACGCATAGAAACCCATCATCACACTTCATTAGAATGGAAAATGTTTATATGAAGAAATTATTAATCAGTGCAATTTACTAGAATGGAAAATGTTTATTTGAAAAAAATATCAATCGGTAGAATTTCGCTTTCAGATTAATAAACAATTATCACAGAAATATTTATTATATATTGAGTTTGAAGATACGCATCAGGCATAAATTCTTCAGTAGCTTACCTGCACGAGTTACTTTTTCTATTACGACGTCTGTGAAATTAACGAAATATGTAGCTAAATATTTCGAAAGATGCTTTACAACAGAATGCATACTTAAGTGGCGATTATACGGAGAATCACATTAGCTAACTACGGTTTCTAAGTAACAAAATTTATAAAGAATATTATTGAAATGCAATAAAGCAAAATATCTCAAATATTTACATGCTATCATTCTTCTATTACTCATAAACTTATGTCAATCTTTAGGCCATTTTTTTAGGTCAAATTTATAGGGTCCACTATTATAAGAATACTACTTTTGAGGAGCTGAAAATCAAGCCAGATCCGAATTGCCGCATGAGCACAGATGTCCAATTGTTCACTAAGCGAATAAAAGGAATAACACAATGAATTACACTTATAGTATCAATTCTACGCATTGAAACACACATCCTAGTAAAATATAACGATTAATTGAATAGTTTTATGCTTACCAAAGTCATGCATTTGTACGAATTCAGACTATGGCATTTGCCAATATTGGACAATAGTGCAGTTTGCGAAACACGTTTCTCACCATGTAAACAACGAGTGTATGATGAACGAGTTTAGTGTGCTTAAATTTGTATGCAAGCTCGCAGTATATCCTGTGCATGCATTTTAGAAATGGTAATGTAGCACATATCAACAGATGTGTAGTGGTCGCTATTAAATGGTGTTTCACGGTAAGCACCGAACATTACATTATAAGCAAAAGGCATTCCAACTATAGACCAGGCTACGGCAAAGTAGTCACAAAATTTTGTAAAAATGTTATTTCTACATAGAAGATAATATGGTACTTTAACCCACAAATATTGTCCTGTTGCTCGTGAAATACTAGGGTCGACTTTTATATGGGGTCTATGGAAAATTTCCAATTTTTGGGACAAAAATAGTAGGTGGAGTTGTACATGAGATCGACTAGTAGTCGAGCATATATATATATATACATTCATCATCACCTTCGTCATTAATAAACGTTTCATTCCCTGACCAATATAATAAAAATGTGGGCAATTACAAAACATCTAATCAGATGTTTACACAATATAACTTTGCTACACCATACATACTAAAGAATGTTTTATCTATCTATAATCGCAATTACCGTTGACTTTTCTGTATGATTTCTATATTTCTAATCATATTTATTAGCATCACAAATACGACAACATTACAAATTTATGAAATTATGCAAATATCGATATATAACTTTCGGCATGTAAATCAGTATATGAAATGGAAACTTTACTGTTATTTGGGGTCACAAAAAGCTACATGGCCAATGTAATTGTTGAAACAAGTCTGCATATGTATATTTTGGTGTTTTCAATATTGTGTGCAATAGTATTTCTTTTCCAGCTCCTAATATGTGAGTAAATATCTCTTTGCTCTATATCGTGCAAAAGTCAATCATCTTTGTCTTACAAACAAATTATTAATTTCTCAAAAAATTTATAAGTATTTACTTTATATTCATATTATTTTCCTTTTATATTACAGGAAACCATCCTTAATATTACCGGAAATAATTCGAAATAGAATCGTTGAGATGAGTGTAAAAGTAAAAGTAAAAGCTCAAATTATCTGTCACACCGAAGCAAAGAAACATTTGACACCAACGACTGATAATCAGAACGTTGAAAATTCACCAAACAAAGGCGAGTGAAAAGAAAGCGTGAAGATAACATGAAAATATTTTGGCGTATTCTGAATTTTAAGGAGTTTTAATATAATAGCCACATTCAACATGATATGGTACGATATGTAAATAATTTGGACTGGGTTTGCTTGTTATATTGAGACAGGACTCAGTATAGGATTTACGGCTTGATTGTGCATCACTTCTGGGTGGTAGCATGTGGAGATTTCTCATATAAATTAGGACTACATAACAGTGTCTCTATTTGATGTTGTGTATGATTGCATGCAGGACACTGCATATCGATGCATGTGTAACAAGGGAGAATTAGGTTTAATCAAATGTATTTTTGCGTGGCATGGTTTAGCTTGCAATAATATACCTCTAATAATCCTGACAATTGACAGAAAAGCCGAACATTGAAAGCGAATGAAATCCTTGCAAATTAGACTCACCAACAGTAGATTCAACTTCAGATGGTTTTTCTGAACGAAAATAAATAAACTACAATAAACACGTTGCTAAATCATTCGACGGAAAATGATATAATGTGTAAATATTTGTTCAAATTTCTTCTTATGTGACAGAACACCTATGATCTTTTGTTAAATGCATTTCTGGCAATGACACTCACATATGTTAATACATGTTCTATCTATAGTTGAATGGGACATGTTTATGACTACAATATAGATTTTACGAATATTTGGAGAGAATCGGCTGCTCACTGAAGCCAATTAGAAGGCATTTGAAGGACATTATCACGAATTTACGAGAGATTTTTAAGCATGACAATATGCGGAGAGTATGTATTGTATATTAAGTAATATTATGCTGTTATATCAAAAGTGCTTACCTATGCAAGTTACGGTCTCTCTAACAATTTCTGTAAAATTGAAAACGTAAACGTTAACTATTTCTTCGACCATATTGTAAAGGGAGCATTTCTTAATCAGGCTTTACATACTTAAATGTTACCAAGGAGGTGACACGCAAATAGATGGATAAACTTTTCTATCGATTTTGTCAATGTAACTGAATATGAAAAAATTACATAAGAATTCGGTAATTACTATATGAAAGAAAAACATAAAAGCAACTTAGAAACTGGGCGTTTATTGCTCTTATACACCTCCTAGCATGTATGATAATTTCAAAATTCATAACTATATACTACGACTAATTATATGAGATTACTTAAATTTATACGGAATCGATTGAGGACACACTTACCGACTGTTGCTTCGGCCTCAGTAGGTTGTTCTGAATATGGAATGAAAGACAATGTCATCAGATTTTATGCCGTAATCAGATAACATATACGTAGACAGATGTCAGCAAGTGACCAAAGATTCATTCTCAAAACTACACTTTCCTCTTTTGGAAGATGTTTTATAAAGATACGCAATAAAATTCCGCAAAATTTATTATTATGAATCAGTTCCATCATCTGAATAGGTGGTTTTAAATAGGAGCGGTTGGTAAAAGTGATCTAGAACTTTATACAATTACAAATTATCAACTATACTACATTAATTTCGCAAGACCATTATGTAGTTAAATAGAAATTTAAGCATATCGATCTATACTCGTAAACAGAAGCACTCTTACAATTAGGACGCTAGTCTTGTTGCACAACATTGTTGAAATTATTGAATGAAATGTCAATTTTATGCCAACCAATCAAACTTTGCAATTTCAATACTGTTTACCTACTGAATTCACATTGTATGATTCGCCTTATTCCTTCAGTTCACTTTCATTTCATATATATGAAGTGAGAGAAAATATATCGAAATATATATGGCGATCACTATTTGACAAAATAATGTCAAGTGAATATATTTCGAAACAAGTTTCTTTGTCTCAGTTAATATGTCTATCTAATCAATCATACACACTTAAATTTTAGTTAAACTATAAATTTAAACAGTGTAATTGAGATTAAGGAAACGAGAAATTTTACAAAAAATATTATTGAAATGCGATAAAGCAAAACATCTCAAACATTTACACGCTATCGTTCTTCTATTACTCACAAGCTTATTTCATAATGAAATATTATTCTCTTTCCGCAAATATATAGGAAGACGTCTCTAAGGAAACTCAGCGACAAGCATAAGCAGGAAATCAGGAAAATAATCTCTCACTCACCAACTATAGATTCTACTTCCACGAAGCATTAATTAATTTAGTAATCCTAAATTTCCATTTACATAGCGAAGCTGGACACAATCATTGACGCAATTATTAGCATATGTCAAAGCAAAGGGGCAAACATTTCTAGATATTCACCATCTTGGTTAATTGTCGTTTTATACTCTGGCCAATATGAGATATATGTGAGCAATTACAAGACATCTATTCAGATGTTTACACTATATGATTCTGCATATCTATAATCGCAATTTCCTAGGAATTTTCTACATGATTTCTATATATCAAGTCATATTTATTAACATAGTATACGGATACAGTTATAAAAAATTCGGCATGTAAATCAGTATATTAAATGGAAACTTTACAGTTAATTGTAGTAAGAAATAGCCTAATGAGAATTGTTACTGTTTAAAAAAATCTGCATTTGTACATTTGTGTTTTCAATATTGAGTTATAGTATTTCTCTTCCAGCTGCTATTGTGTGCAAATATCACTTTGCTCTACGTCGTGCAAATGTCAATCATCCTCGTCTTGCAGACAAATAAATTCCCCAAGCACTTTATAGTTGTGCACTTTAGACTCGCATTATTTTCTTATTATACTACACACATCCATCTGTAATATTACCGGATAATTTGAAATAGAGACGTGGAGACAACGGTAAAGCAAAAGAAGCAAATCAACTGTCACAACGAAGCAAAGAAACATATGACACCAACAACCGATAATCAGATTGAAAATTCGCAAAACGAAGACGAGTGTAAAGAAAGCGCGATACAATGTGAAAGTAACATATTCTTGAGTATTCTGCATTTTCAGAACTTTTAATATACAAGACACTTTCAACATGATATGGTACAATATGTAAATAATTTGGACTGGGGTTCTATGTTATATCGGGACAGGCCTAAGTACAGCGGTTACGGCTTGACAGTGCATAACATCTGGAGGGTAGCATATGGAGATTTGTCATATAAATCACGACTACATAGCAGGCTCTTTATTTGATGTTGTGTATGATTGCATGCAGGACGCTGCATATCGATGCATGTGTAAGTAGGGAGAATTAGGCATAGTCAAATGTATTTTTGCGTGACTTGGCTTAGCTTGCAATAATATACATCTAATATACCTGACAATTGACTGAAAAGCCAAACATTGAAAGCGAATGAAATCCTTAAAAATTACACTCACCAACAGTAGGTTCAACTTCAGACGGTTTTTCTGGACGAAATTAAAATAAACTACAATGATCACATTGATAAATCATTCGACGGGAAATGGTATGTGTAAATGTTCAATTTTCTTCTTATGTAACAGAACACCTAAGACCTTTTGCTAAAAGCAATTCTTACAATGACGCTGACATATATTAACAATACATATTCTAGCTGTAGTTGAATGGAACATATTTATGACTGTAATAATGACTTTACGAATATTTGGACAAAATCGGATGCTCACTAAGTCTTTCGAAGGACGTTATCACGAATTTACCAGAGAATTATATACATAAATATATGTGCAAAATATTTATTGTATTTTACGTAATACTGCGCCGTTATATCAAAAGTGCTTTCCTATGCGAGATTCGTTTTCTCTAATAATTCCTGTGAAATTGAAAACGTAAATGTTAACTATCTCTTCGGCCATATTATAAAGGAAACACTTCTTAATGAGGCTTTATACAGTCAATGTTACCAAGGACACGCAAATATATCGGTAAAATTTCTATCAAATTTGTTAATATAATTGAATATGAAATTACTCATAGTCATTCAGTAATTACCATATGAAAAAGAACAACATATAAACTGGGTGATTATTGTTCTCATACACATCTTAGTATGCATAATAATTTCATAGTTAATAGTGATATACTACGACTACTAATCATAAAAGATTCCTTAAATTGACACGAAATCAAATCAGGAGACACTTACCAACTGTGGCTTCGGCCTCAGATGGTTGTTCTGAATATGGAATGAAAGACAATATCATCAGATTTTACAACACATACAGAAATGATATACGTACAAACTTTATAAGTCAATGCGGAGCAGGAATCAATGCCTCTATTTGATTGTCTTTGTAATAGTATGCAGTGTGATGATATCAATGTATATGTGTAAGTAGGCTGTGTTAGGTGTAATGAAATATATTTTTGCGTGACGTTTTTTAGCTAGCAATATCTGATATACACCTGACAATTGACAGTAAGCCTAAGCGTTGAAAGCGAATGAAATTATTGCATATTAGACTCACCAACAGTAGATTCAACAGCAGAAGGTTTTTCTGAACGAAATCAAAATAAACTACGATAAGCATGCTGCTAAATTATTTGACAGAAAATGATATAAAGTGTGAATATTTGTTCAAATTTATTCTTAAGTAATAGACGACATATGATCTCTGCAAAATGCATTCCTAACAATGATGCGCTCATTAGTTAACATCACATATTCAATCTGTAGTTGAATGGAGCATGTTTGTGTTTTCAATATAGATCTATAGTTATTTGATAAAACTCCAGAGTTCACTAAACGAATTCAGAATTGATTCACGAATTTACGAGAAAACATTTGTACAGGAGAATACGCGGAGAGTATAATTTCTATATAAAAGAAAACCGCAACATTAAGTTATTAACTGAGCGATGATGTTTCTAGTACACGTCCCACAATATATAGTAAATTCAAAGTTAATAATGATGTACTATAACTAGTAATCATAGAGATTTGTTACATTAAAACGTAGCCAAATTAGGAGACACTTACCAACTGTGGCTTCGGCCTCAGATGGTTGTTCTGAATAGTGAATGAAAGACAATATCATCAGCTATTACACCACATACAGATATAATATACATAGACAGAGTTAGGAAGATAACCAAACATTCATTCACAAAAATACACATACTTATTTTAAAGATATATCTCATAAGGATTTACAATAAAATGCAAGAAATATATTATCTTAAATTCAATGCGACAATATATGTTCACTTCCATCATATAGAAGGGAGACAACAAAGAGTAACATTTGGTAAAAGCGACGTCAAATTTCATATATTACAAGCATATATCAACTATACTAGATTCATTTCGATTAAAACGTTACGCATTTCCAATGAAGTAATAGTTAGGGAGATAAATAGAAAGCTAGATCTATCGAGATAAGTTCGTAAACTGAAGTTCTCTCACCTTTAGGACGCTCGTCCTGTTGCACAACATCTGTGAAATAATTAAATGAAATGTGAATTTCATGCTGAGAACTGATGAACACATCACTAATCTCTACCAATATATCAATCTTGTTTTGCAATTGCACAGATTTTCAGCCACCGATTTCCCATTGCATGATTCGCTTTATTCTTTCAGTACGAATTCATTCTATATATATGAAGCGCAGAGAAAATATATCGAAATATTTATTGCTATTATTAATTTACACGTTAGTGCGATGTGAATATATTTTCAGACGAGTTACTTTCTTTCAAATAAAGTTTCTCTGCAAATAATCATGGGCAATTCAATTCTAACATGATAAATTTACACAATATGTTTGAGATGTAGAATGCGACTCGGTTTACAAGCTATTATATTGAAATGCAAATAAAGTATCACAGCGTCTCAATATTTTACATGCTATCGTTCGTCCATTAATTATTAACTTATTTCTTCATGAATAATTATACCCTTTCAACAAGATTTTTGAAGACTTCTCTAAGGTAACTCAGCAACAAGCGTAAGCAGGAAATCACGAAAATAATCTCTCACTCACCAACTGTAGACTCCACTTGAGAACGAGTTTCTAGAGAAAGGCAAACGTAAATATAAATCCTCAACACTTACATCACACTATTTATTATGACAGACAACTATTAAATATATTGAACTCGTATAGAATAAGTGGTTTTCAAATAATAAATTTACGACACTAATCCAGTTACCCCAATTCAAGGAAACATTTTACAAACCTATCGTCATATTTTAACAGAATCGAAAAAGCTTACATGAAAGAAATATAAATTGATTAGTCGGAGGAATTTTGCTTTCATTTTACTACAGAATTAACGTCGAAATATATGTTACATATCTAGCTTATTGGTACACATCACGAGAAAAGATTCTTCGGCAGCTTACCTGTGCGCGTTACATTTTCTGTTACAACTTCTATGAAATATGTAATTAAATATTTGGAAAGCTGCTTTGAAGAAGAATGCATACTTATGTGGCAATTACATAGGGAAGAATATTAGCTAACTACGTCTTGTAGATCTGAAATTTTCTCAAAATCACCTCATATTTTCAGTAATATATACATGTAGGAATGTTTATTTATATATATATATATATATATATATATATATATATATATATATACATATCCATAAGCACACCCACACAGACACACACACACAAACACACACAAACACACATATATATATATGCAGTTTATTTTGTACATTGTTGCACTTTTCACGTTTACACGTCTTCCTTCTAATCACATGTGTAGACAATATGAGTTTGCTGCATCATCCATGCGAAAAATCATTTCAGCTATATATAATCGCGATCTCCTCGGACTTTTCCGCATGATTTTTATATTTTAAATAATGTTAATTTACGTAACAAATACGACAAATTCGTAAGTTTTGGTAATTATGTAATTACTAATATATATAATTCGGTGTGTAAGTCAGGATATTAAATGGAATAGCCACCTTCCATACGAGAATGAAATTGTCTCATGTCAAATGTCAGTATGTAAGCCAACATGCAGTTGTGTCTGTCTGTGTGTTTAATGTACATATTAGTTTCTGTTTTCTTTTGCAGCTACTAATGTGTTTAACTGCCACTTTGCTATACAACCTGCAAAGAATACATGTGTTGAACGGAAGCAATATGTCACGCGTTTAATTGATATAAAAGTACGTTTTCTTCACATTACAAACAAGTTCATTCTTCAAAAACTTTACACGAGTCTAATATATTCTCGAAAATTTCTCGTATTTCCGTTTGCTCACTGTTCTCTAATACTACCAGCTATTTTGAAATTCAGACGTTTGAACGACGATGAAAGAAATGGAACAAATAAACTGTCACAACGAAGCGACGAAACATTTGACACCAGCAACTGCTAAGTAGCACGTTTGAAATTCGCAAAGCAAACACGAGTGTGGAGAAAGCGCAATGCAATGTGGAAAAAATCACGGATATATTTCTGAGTGTTCTGCATTTTCAACAATCTTAAACTATTAGCCCCATGGTCCTTTTTTAACGACCAGAACGATAATCTAACATATTTCTGCAAAACCTGTATTCCTTTTAGATAACTTTAGTTCGTCATCTACATCGGAATGTAATTCAAATATTGTAATAAAGATATATTTTATATATTTAGAATGAGATAAAGTCGTATAAATAAGAATTGTTGGTAATAAATTAAACAAAAGAAATTGGGCATTAATGGTCTAATATACAACCACACTGAAGACGATATGGTGCGACATGGAAAGAATTGGAAATGGGGTTGCGTATTATATAGTGTTCCTTCTTAATATAGCATATATGGCTCGATAGCTCGCCAATTCTGCAGCGTAGTATATGGAAATTTTTCATGTAAATCCGGACCAGGAATCAGTGCCTCTGTTTGATTTCTTTCGTAATAGCATGCAGTGTGATCATATGAATGTATGTGTGTAAGTAGGCTGTGTTAAGTGTAATGAAATATATTTTTGCGTGACTTTCTTTAGCTAGCAATTTCTAATATACCTGACAATTGACGGTAAGCCTAAACGTTGAAAGCGAATGAAATTATTGCATATTAGACTCACCAACGGTAGATTCAACTTCAGATGGTTTTTCTGAACGAAATCAAAATAAAGTACAATAGGCATGTTGTTCAATTATTCGATAGGAAAATATATAATGTGTAAATGTTTGTTCATATGTCTTCTTAAGTAACAGACCACATATGATCTCTGTAAAATGCTTTTATTACACTGATACACTCATACGTTAACGTTACATATTCGGTCTGTAGTTGAATGGAGCATCATTATGTATTCAATACAGATTTATGATTATTTGATAAAGCTCCGACGTTCACTAAACAAATTCAGAATTAATTCGCGAATTTAAGAGAAAACATTTATACAGGAAAATATGCGGACAGTATATATTGAATTTTAAGTAACTCTATGCCATAATATCAAATCTTCTTACCTATGCGAGTTTCGGTTTCTCTGATAATTTCTGTGAAATTCAAAACGTAAATCGTTAACTATGTCGTCGGCCATTTCGCAACAGTCAAGATTTTTAATGACGTTTGATACAATTAAATATTAGCAAGGACGTGACGGACGAAAATGCGTAGAGAAATATTTCTATCAATTTTGTTAATATAGTTTAACTTGAAAATGTTATGTAGAAATTCGGCAATTTCTATATAAAAGAAATCCGCAACAATAAGTTATTAAATGAGCGATTATTTTTCTAGTACAACTCCCACAATATAATTAATAATGATGTACTATAACTGGTAATCATAGAGATTTGTTACATTAAAACGGTACCAATTTAGGAGACACTTACCAACTGTGGCATCGGCCTCAGATGGTTGTTCTGAATATGGAAGGAAAGACAATATCATCAGCTTTTACACCACATACGGATATAATATATTTACATAGAGTTAGGAAGATAACCAAACATTCATTCACAAAAATACATATACCTATTTTAAAGATATATTTCATAAAGTTTGCAATAAAATGCAGGGCAATACATTATCTTGACTTCGATGTGACAATATATGTTCACTTCCATCATTTACACAGGGGCAACAAACAGTAACTTTTGGTAAAAGCGACGTCAAATTTTGTATATTACAAGCATATCTCAACTAAACAAGATTCATTTCGATTAATACGTTACGTATTTCCAAACAAGTTATAGTGAGGTAGTTAAATAGAAAGCTAGATCTATCGAGATAAGTTCGTAAACTGAAGTTCTCTCACCTTTAGGACGCTCGTCCTGTTGCACAACATCTGTGAAATAATTAAATGAAATGTGAACTTCATGCTGATAACTGATGAACACATCACTAATCTCTACCAACATATCAATCGTCTTTTGCAATTGCAAAGATTTTAACCCACCGATTTCCCATTGCATGATTCGCTTTATTGTTTCACCACGATTTCATTCTATATATATGAAGCGCAGAGAAAATATATCGAAATATTTATTGCGAATATTAATTTACACGTTAGTGCGATGTGAATATATTTTCAGACGAGTTACTTTCTCTCAAATAAAGTTTCTCCGCAAATAATCATAGGCACTTCAATTTTAACATGATAAATTTACACAATACGTTTCAGATGTAGGAAGCGATTCGGTTTACAAGCTATTATATTGAAATTCAAATAAAGTATCACAGCATCTCAATCTTTTACATGCTATCGTTCGTCCATTACTTATTATCTTATATCTTAATGAATAATTATTCCCTTCC
>NC_069000.1:28167318-28171846 GCF_001194135.2 Octopus bimaculoides | reverse complement strand
TATATATATATATATATATGCAGATTATTTTGTACTTTGTTGCACTTTTTACGATTTACACATCTTCCTTCTAATCACATGTGTAGACAATATGAGTTTGCTGCATCATCCATACGAAACATCATTTCAGCTATATATAATCGCGATCTCCTCGGACTTTTCCGCATGATTTTTATATTTCAAATAATGTTTATTTACGTAACAAAGACGACAAATTCATAAGTTTAGGTAATTATGTAATTACTAATATATATTGTTCGGTGTGTAAGTCAGGATGTTAAACGGAATAGCCACCTTACATACTAGTATGAAATTGTTTCTTGTCAAATGTCAGTATGTAAGCCAGCATGCAGCTGTGTCTGTCTTTGTGTTTATTGTACATATTAGTTTCCGTTTTCTTTTGCAGCTACTAATGTGTTTAACTACCACTTTGCTATACATACTGCAAAGAATACATGTGTTGAACGGAAGCAATATGTCACACATTCAATTTATATAAAAATACGTTTTCTTTACATTACAAACAAGTTCATTCTTCAAACACTTTTCACGAGTCTAATCTATTGTCGAAAATTTCTTGTATTTCCGTTTGCTCACTGTTCTCTATTACTACCGGCTATTTTGAACTTCAGACGTTTAAACGACGATGAAAGAAATGGAACAAATCGACTGTCACAACGAAGCGACGAAACATTTGACACCAACAACTGCTAAGTAGCACGTTTGAAATTCGCAAAGCAAACACGTGTGTGGAGAAAGCGCAATGCAATGTGGAAAAAACATGGATATATTTCTGAGTGTTCTGCATTTTCAACAATCTTAGACCATTAGTGCCCATGGTCCTTTTTTAACGACCAGAATGATAATCTAACATATTTCTGCAAAACTTGTATTCCTTTTAGATATCTTTAGTTCGTCATCTAGATTGGAGTGTCATTCAAAAGATTGTAATAAAGATATTTTTTATATATTTAGAATGAGATAAAGTCGTATAAATAAGAAATGTTGGTAATAAATTAAACAAAAGAAATTGGGCAGTAATAGTTTAATATACATCCACATTCAAGACGATATGGTGCGATATGCAAAGAATTCGAAATGGGGTTGCGTATTATATTGTTTCCCTTCTTAATATAGCATATATCGCTCGATATCTCGCCACTTCTGCAGTGTAGCATATGGAAATTGTTCATGTAAATCCGGACCAGGAATCGATGCCTCTATTTGATTTCCTTCGTAAAAGCAAGCAGTGTGATCGTATCAATGTATGTCTGTGAGTAGACAATGTTAGGTGTAATGAAATATATTTTTGCGTGACTTTCTTTAGCTAGCAATTTCTGATATACCTGACAAGTGACAGTAAGCCTAAACATTGAAAGCGAATGAAATTATTACATATTAAACTCACCAACGGTAGATTCAACTTCAGATGGTTTTTCTGAACGAAATCAAAATAAAGTACAATAAGAATGTTGCTAAATTATTCGATAGGAAAATATATACTGTGTAAATGTTCGTTCATATGTCTTCTTAAGTAACAGACCACATATGATCTCTGTAAAATGCTTTTATTACACTGATACACTCATACGTTAACGTTACATATTCGGTCTGTAGTTGAATGGAGCATCATTATGTATTCAATAAAGATTTATGATTATTTGATAAAACTCCGACGTTCACTAAGCAAATTCAAAATTAATTCGCGAATTTAAGAGAAAACATTTATACAGGAAAATATACGGACAGTATATATTGAATTTTAACTAACTCTATGCCATAATATCAAATCTTCTTACCTATGCGAGTTTCGGTTTCTCTGATAATTTCTGTGAAATTCAAAACGTAAATCGTTAACTATGTCATCGGCCATTTCGCAACAGTCAAGATTTTTAATGACGTTTGATACAATTAAATATTAGCAAGGAGGTGACGCACGAAAACGCGTAGATAAATATTTCTGATAAATTTGTAAATAATATAATTTAACATGAAAATGTTATGTAGAAATTCGGTAATTTCTATATAAAAGAAATCCGCCACAATAAGTTATTAACTGAGCGATTATTTTTCTAGCACACCTCCCACTATATATAGTAAATTCAAAATTAATAATGATGTACTATAACTATTAATCATAGGGATTTGTTACATTAAAACGGTAGCAAATTCGGAGACACTTACCAACTGTGGCTTCAGCCTCAGATGGTTGTTCTGAATAGGGAATGAAAGACAATATAATCAGCATTTCACCTCATACAGATATAATATACGTAGACATAGTTAGGTAGATAACCAAACATTCATTCACAAAAATACACATACCTATTTTAAAGTTATATTTCATAAAGTATTGCAATAAAATGCAGAACAATATATTATCTTAAATTCAATGCGACAATATAGGTTCACTTCGATTATATAGGAGGGAGACAGTAAACAGTAACTTTTGGTAAAAGCGACGTCAAATTTGATATATTACAAGCATATATCAACAATACACGATTCATTTCGTTTAATACATTACGCATTTCCAAACAAGTTATAGTGAGGTAGTTAAATAGAAAGCTAGATCTATCG
The DNA here is from genome assembly GCF_001194135.2 of Octopus bimaculoides. Classification (NCBI taxonomy): domain Eukaryota; kingdom Metazoa; phylum Mollusca; class Cephalopoda; order Octopoda; family Octopodidae; genus Octopus; species Octopus bimaculoides. Next base: position 28,169,266 of record NC_069000.1, on the reverse strand, counting down.
AGATAAGTTCGTAAACTGAAGTTCTCTCACCTTTAGGACGCTCGTCCTGTTGCACAACATCTGTGAAATAATTAAATGAAATGTGAATTTCATGCTGAGAGCTGAAGAATACATCACTAATCTCTACCAATATATCAATCTTGTTTTGCAATTGCAAAGCATTTCACCCAGCGATTTCGCACTGCATGATTCGCTTTATTCTTTCAATACTTTTTCATAGTATATATATGTAGCGCAGAGAATATATATCGAAATATTTATTGCGATTATTAATTTACACGTTAGTGCGATGTGAATATATTTTCAGACGAGTTACTTTCTATCAAATAAAGTTTCTCTGCAAATAATCATAGGCACTTCAATTTTAACATGATAAAATTACACAATACGTTTCAGATGTAGGAAGCGACTCGGTTTACAAGCTATTATATTGAAATGCAAATAAAGTATCACAGCATCTCAATCTTTAAGATGCTATCCTTCGTCCATTACTAATTATCTTATTTCTTAATGAATATTTATTCTCTTTCAACAATATTTACGAAGACTTCTCTAAGGTAACTCAGCGACAAGCATAAGCAGGAAATCACGAAAATAATCTCTCACTCACCAACTGTAGACTCCACTTCAGAACGAGTTTCTAGAGAAAGGCAAACGTAAATATAAACCCTCAACACTTACATCACACTATTTATTATGACAGACAACTATTAAATATATTGAAGTCATATAGAATGAGTGGTTTTCAAATGATAAATTTACGAGTCCAATCCAGTTACCACAATTCAAGGAAACACTTTACAAACCTATCGTCATACTTTAACAGAATCGAAATTGCTTACATGAAAGAAATACTAATTGATTAGTTGGAGGAATTTTGCTTTCATTTTACTAAAGAATTAACGTCGAAATATATGTTACATATCTAGCTTATTGGTACACATCATGAGAAAAGATTCTTCGGCAGCTTACCTGTGCGTGTTACTTTCTCCGTTATAACTTCTGTGAAATTAATGAAATATGTAATTAAATATTTGGAAAGATGCTTTAAAGCAGAATGCATAGTTATGTGGCGATTACATAGGGAATCATAGTAGCTAACTACGTCTTGTAGATCTCAAATTTTCTCAACAGCACTCGTATTTTCAGTAATATATACATGTATGAATGTTTATATATATATATATATATATATATATATATATATATATATATATATATATATATATATATATATATGCCCACATGTACACACACACACACACACACACACACAAACAAACACAAACACACACACATATATATATATATATGCAGTTTTTATTGTACTTTGTTGCACTTTTCACGATTTACACATCTTCCTTCTAATCACATGTGTAGACAATATGAATTTGCTGCATCATACATGCGAAAACTCATTTCAGCTATATATAATCGCGATTTCTTCGGATTTTTCAGCATGATTTTTATATTTCAAATAATGTTTATTTACGTAACAAATACGACAAATTCATAAGTGTAGGTAATTATGTAATTATTATTATATATTGTTCGGTGTGTAAGCCAGGATATTAAACGGAATAGCCACCTTACATACTAGTATGAAATTGTTTCTTGTCAAATGTCAGTATGTAAGCAAGCATGCAGTTGTGTCTGTCTGTGTGTTTATTTTACATATTAGTTCCTGTTTTCTTTTGCAGCTACTAATGTGTTTAACTACCACTTTGCTATACATCCTGCAAAGAATACATTTGTTGAACGGAAGCAATATGTCACACGTTCAATTTATATAAAAATACGTTTTCTTTACATTACAAAGAAATTCATTCTTCAAACACTTTACACGTGTTTAATCTTTTGTCGAAAATTTCTTGTATTACCGTTCGCTCACTGTTCTGTAATACTACTGGCTATTTTGAAATTCAGACGTTTGAACGACGATGAAAGA
>NC_069000.1:28166559-28167218 GCF_001194135.2 Octopus bimaculoides | reverse complement strand
GGTGGCTCGCAAGTTTGCGAGCCAGCCCTTAGAAGGGGAAAAAATTCTGTCTCTTCCCACATACTGTGGGAAGAGCTTGGGTGTGTGGGCTGCCACTCAGTATTGAGCCTGAGTGGATTGAGGACACAATCCACCAGGGGCCGGGTGGCAGCGGAGCCAAGCTCCTTAATGTGAAAATACTTCCATCGGCTGATTGGGTTGGGTCAAAAGCTGTTTTGACCATGTGGACCCAATCAGCCAAAGATCTGGTATTTCCAGATTTTTTTATGATGGCTGGGCACAGATATCCTGTAATTCTTGAAGGACGTCCACCCAAGTGTCACCTGTGTCTGGAGCCTGGTCACATTAAGAAAGACTGCCCCCAGGACCAGAGTAAGGTCCTGGAATAGTTAATAAATGTTATTCACTCCGCTCTCCCAGTGGAGGGAGAGGAGGTGGAAACCTCCTCAAAGAAAGGGAAGAAAAGAAAGGTGAGCAACAATGGTTGCTCACCAAAAGTTGTGGGGGAGGAGGAGGACCTTCTGCCAAGGTAGAAGTGCGTCCTATTCCAGTGCTCCCCAAAAAAAAGAAGAAAAAGAAGAACGGAACACGGCCGGAGCCCGGTAGTGTACCGCCGGCGTGTCCCGAAGCTCCGTTGGTGGGAATTGTGCCACTAATGG
>NC_069000.1:28162849-28164817 GCF_001194135.2 Octopus bimaculoides | reverse complement strand
CATATTTTTTTTTTTTTAATTCTTAAGAAAAATTTTACCAAAATTAGTTATAAATGAAGGAAATGTGGGTGGTAATTTAGAAATGTTGATTTTTGCCAATATTTTGCAGATTTGTATTCCCTGTAGCTGAAAAGGGGGATTTGGGTCAAAAAAATTTTTTTTTTAAAGTGTGGTTTTTGGGTGGTGACAGGCGGAAGTCTTGCCAAAACATCTTTAATGTTCATATTAATCTGTCAAATGTAATGCTTATTTGTTCACGTTATTTTGAGTTATTCAGGTTCAAACAGGTAAGATGCATTAAGAATTTCAATTTTAGTGTTTATCCATAATGTTATTGCTTTTACACTTGTTAATTAAATTTATTTGCCCATAAAAGTCAAATTTACTCAGCAAGATCAGCTAAAATTGCATAACTATAAACCAGTGGTATATAAAGCACCCCTGAGAAAATTTCAAATCTGTATGTAAAAAATTTACAAAGTTACAAGCAAATATTTAACTAACAGGTGTAAAAGCAATAACATTATGGATAAACACTAAAATTGAAATTCTTAATGCATCGTACCTGTTTGATTTGTAACTAAAATTATCCTAGATGGCAACTGATAAAAATTTTGCCTCTTTTGAAGAGGAGGCACATTAATTTGAATACGGGTATAATCGGTACAAGATTCTTTTCTTTTGGTAAATATTTCATACCTTGGTGTGGAATAATTTTTTTCCATAGTTTTTTTCGGGTGCATTCAATGTATCTAACTTCCAAACCCACCGCAAGTCCTTTTTCTCCAGAAAAGAAAGGTGGGAGGGGTGGTGGGGACCTCGAACTTTCTCACCAAAGGAGTTTTGTTTCATGGGTCTTTTTTTTCTTTTCCAGGTTATTTTGCATGGTTTCAACAAATGTGACATCGATATCACGCGTAAACGGCCCCTTTTCCAGAAAACGAAAGATTTGGCTGTTATTTCCAGCATGCCCTGCTACCACATAACAGTTATTTGCATTCACACTGAAATATTTACCAACTTTTTTCGTTCCATTTATTTTTTCCACTTTATGGAAGTCAATATTTTTTCTATTGACATCTACCTCAGCAAGGTCACAGGTCAAGTGGAAACATATCAATCACAGTTCCCTCTTGTTGCAAGCAACTAGTGGTTGGATTTGGTTTCAAATCCAGGCAGTGCCAAACGAGTTTTTTATTATACAAGTTATTTATAATACAAGTTATTTATAATAAGTGGTGTTATACCAGGGTTGAAGGAATGACACATACAATATCAAATATGCTAAACCAATCTGAAAATGATAGAAACTTTTAAACATTTACCAGCTTTTATGAAATTTTTGGGTTAACGGACTTGTGTCAATGGAAGCTAAATGTAACAGAAGTTAATTAGTACGATAATGATTTTCAAAATTAACTGAAAAGTTAAATTATTAACGGAAATGTTAATTAACTTCGTTGATTAACGATTAACAGACTTATGCCCAGCTCTGTATATATATATATGTGTGTGTATACATATATATGTATATTTGTTTGTTTACATTTATATATATCATCAATTTCTTGCCGACACTAAACTTCACAAACTTCACTCACTCCTCCATTCCACCACACCCGATGCCACTACCCCCAACTCCTCCACTACCCTTCTCCCTCCCTGATATGCTCACCACACACACACACACCCAACCGCCCTGTCCCACCAAACCCCCCTCACACATACGCCCTATCCCCTCCCTCCCAGCCTTCCACCATCCCTACCACCCCTCCTAACTCTACCCCATCCACCCCTCCTACTTCTATTCCATCCACCCCTGCTCCACTTCAGTCTGTTGTTACCATTCCCCCCAGATCTTCCCCTCTCTGAGGCGGAATGCTCCATCCTCAATAGGGGTCTGTGTTTCATCCCCCTCACTCCATCCTGCAACGAATTTCGGACTCATTAAGATATCCACAGCTTTGT
>NC_069000.1:28142683-28162303 GCF_001194135.2 Octopus bimaculoides | reverse complement strand
CCTCCCCAAAATCCACAAACCTAACAACCCTGGCCACCCCATCATCTCCGCCTGTATCTCCACTGAGCTTATCTCCAAATATCTTGACCGTGTCCTTGCCCCCCCCCCTAGTGGCTTCTCTCCCTTCTCACATCCATGACACCAACCACGTGCTTCGCTTGTTCAACTCTTTCTCCTTCCCTCCTGGCCCCCCTAAACTTCTCTTCACCCTCAACATCCAGAGCCTCTACAAGGTGATCCCTCACCATGAGGGGCTACATGCACTTAAACATTTCCTTGACCTCCGACTCAACCCACAACCTGATAGCTCCACACTCATTCATCTGGCCGAACTTGTCCTTTCACTCAACTGCTTCTCGTTTGTGGGAGATTTCTACCAGCAGATCTCGGTAGTGGCCATGAGAACGAGAATTGGCTCCAACTATGCGAACCTGTTCGTTGGCTATGTTGAGGCCCAAATATTCTCAAGTTTCACTGGTCCTTCACTCTCCCGCGAACATCTAGACTCCTTCCTCTATTTTGTCAAATCTTTCCATCCTGCACTATCTCTGACACCTCTGTCTCCTTCTTCGGTCAGCGTTCATCACTCCATTCTTACCACCTCCATCCACTACAAACACACAGACTCACACTCTTATCTCAACTTCTCCTCCTTCCACCCTAAACACACCAAGCTTTCCATCCCCTATTCCCAATTCCTCCATCTACGCAGGCTCTATAGTGACAACCATGACTTTGAGATTCAGTCTCAACTCATGGCTCACCACTTCATCCTACGTGGATATCCCCTTGCCAGAGCACGTTCCATGGACTGTGCATCTGCTCTCTCCCCCCGAACCCACCCTGCCGTCTCCCGCCTCCCTTTCCCCTCGCCTACCACCCCACCACCCTACCTCTCCAATGTACCATTCTCCGAGCTTTCCGGCGCCTCCAGTCCGACCCCACCACCTCACACATCTTCCCTAACCGACTCCTCCCCTATATATATATATATATATATATATATATATATATTGTTGTATAGTAAAACTGTACACCCTTCCCAGTAAAAAATAGATCAGTAGCCAGTCGATAGAAAAAGGTCGGACAGTCAGAAGTATGTGCAGACTGTGTTGAAAGTCATGTCTGTGCTGATGTAGTAATTATACTGTGATACTGAATGGTTGTTATTTCGATCTAACTTTTTGAGGATAATAACACTGTTATGACTGGGGGTCATACAGTGCCAGATAGACCCATTCTATCGACGACTTCAGAATATAACAATATCTGTCAGAGCAACAACCATCATCAAGGGACAGATACAACAGTGGAAAAAACCACTTTACAACAGTGGCAACGAAAAACAAATTAACATGAAGCATTCACATGGAAAGTTTAAACTAATTCATGTGGAAAATTAAATACTTTGACAAAAACGAAACACAAATCTTGTTGTGGAAACTTACGAAAATCATAAAATATGGAGGACTTGTTGGTTGGGATAACAACTCAAGGAACAATGAGAACAACAACAAAGATTGCAGCAACAAATGTTACACTTGATGAAGTTGATAACCAATCTGGAGAATACATTCTCACCAGACCTTTTAGCAAATTCCATAAGTGAATTCAAATATAACTCTCAAGAAGGAGTAACCTTCAAGGCTTACCTTCAAAGATTTCAACAAATATTTGAAAAAGAATGCCAAAATTGGATGGACGATATGAAAATGCATCTAGTTTTAAGAAAACTAGGGACAGTAGAGCATGCGAAGTATAGTAACTTCATATTGCCAAAAAAAAAAGAAAAGCGTCCAACATAAATTTCACCAACACTGTTTTTAACATGGAAGATTTATTAGCCCCCATGGTGCAGTTGCAACAGCAACAACAAAACCAGCAGTTGCTAGAATTAACATTGAAGAAGTCTGAAAATACTTCAGGTTCGTACTCACCAGACAACATAGCAAACTCAATTGGAAAATTCAGCTATAATCCAAAAGAAGGATTTACCTTCTCTGTATATTTTCAAAGATACAAAGAAATCTTGAAAGGAAAATGTAAAAATTAGGCTGACAAGAAAAAAATATGACTACTTTTAAGAAAGTTATCCACTGCCAAACACAGAAAATATAGTGATTATACTCTGCCAAAGAAACCAGGTGAGATTTTTTTCGATGAAAAAATATTTTATCGAAAATTATCAGTGAAAGAAGTTTACTGTTCAGTACTTGCTGGCAATGTTTAAATTTGGTCAAAAAAGATGATGAAGATTTTGTCACCTATGCCAGAGTGGTTAACAGAGAGTGTGAGAAATTAAAATTGAATGAGTTGATCCCAGACATGTTCAAGTGTTTAACTTTTGTTGAAGGGCTTACTGCAAGCAAAGATGCAAATATGCATTCCCAGATATTAACAAGATTAGAACAGGACCAAAATTGATCTTTGCAGGCAGTAGTAGAAGAATGTCAGAGAATTATAAATCTACAACATGATGCAGATAAAACTGAAGAGAAAGATTGCTCTCATGTTCAAGTGTATCAACTGGTAATGAATAAGAAAAAAGAGAGAAAATGTCAAGACCAAATGTATGTTATGGGTGTGGTGGTCTACATTTTAAAAATAACTGTCCATTTAAAGATATAAAACGCTTCAAGTGTGGTAAAATAGGCCATAAAAAGTTGCAGAACCTAAAGGGCAGTTCAACAGAAAAAAATCATGTAAACGGGTTATCAGTGACAAAAAATACAAACAAGCCTCAAAGGAAATTTGTGTATGTGAAAATCAATAACATAAACATAAAGTTACAATTGGATATGGGCAGTGATATCTTGATAATTAACACAGATACATGGAGAAAAATCAGGAGACCTAGATTAAATGAAACTTTGAAAATTGCCTGTGGTGTTTCAGGGAAAAAATTATATTTTAAGGGCGAATTTATAAGTGACATTACACTTCATGAAAAAACCTTAAAAGTCAAAGATTTTGTGTTATTGACATATTATTATATGAAAAATCTATTTGGAACTGACTGGATGGAATTATTTAACTTATGAGACCTCCCCATAAATCTTTTCTGTAAAAGTGTGAATGGTTTTTCCTCTAGTACAAATAAGTCATTAGACAAGTTGAAAAAAAATAAAAAAAGATTTTTCCTGTTGTTCTGTCTGATAAATTAGGTTTGTGCACCAAAACAAAGTGAAGTTTCAAATAAAAGAAAACGGCATACTGACATTTAAACAAAAATAAACTGTACCGTTCACAGTGTTAGAACAGATAAACTGAGAGTTAGAGAGACAAGAAAAAATTGAAGTTATCCAAAAAGTGGAATATGGTCAATGGGCATCACCAACTGTGTACGCTAAGAAAAAGAATAATAAAGTCAGAGTGTGTGCTGATTTTTCTACTGGTTTAAATGAAAGTCTTAACATGAGCCACTGTCTGCTACTTACTCCGGAGAATATTTTTGCAAAATTAAACAACAACAAGATATTTTATAAATTGGATCTCTCTCAAGTGTACCTACAAATTAGAGTAGATGATGAATGCTTTAAATACCTAACAACTAACATATAAAGGACTATGAATACAACAGGTTACCATTTGACGTAAAAGTCGCACAAGCGATTTTTCAACATATTATGGATGCAATGTTAGTGGACTGTAAATTCACAATTCCATATCTGGAGCATGTAAAATATGTGTTCGAAAAAATTAGGTACTATGGCTTTACTTTGAGTGAAGAAAAGAGTGAATTTTTCTTACCAAAAATAAGATATTTAGGACAAATCATTGACAGAAATGGACATCAACCAGATCTGTCGAGGGCAGATGCAATTAAAAATATGACCTATCAGACATATACTGTGACCTTACAAACTTTTTTAGGACTGGCAAATTATTACCAAAATTATATTCCAAACATGCATAAGTTGAGGATTCCACTGAATCTGCTGAAAAATGATGTGAAGTGGAATAGGATGGAAAATTGTCAAAAGACTTTTGATGAAATTGAAAATATGCTAACATTTGAATTGTCATTAGCACACTTCGATCTTGCAGCAGAGATTGTTGTAGCTTCAGATGCTTCTGAGTATGGTATAGGAGCAGTTATGCTGCATAAATATAAAGATGGTGACTCGAAGGTGGTGGTTCATGCTTTGCATTCTCTGATATCAACAGAGAAAAAATATAGCCAAATCGAAAAAGAAGCTCTAGCAATTATTTCACAGATTTTTATACAGCAGAAATTTTCATCTACAGACTGATCATCGTCCATTATTATCAATATTTGGGAGTCAGAGAAAGGAATCTCTACCCATACTGGGGTACGATATCATTAAACTATGAGTTTGTTATTAGCAAGAATGGACTAGCCAAACTCATATAAGTAGCAGCATGTTTTGACTGGGAGCAAGAGATGAGAAATCGCTGGAAATCGAAAGGTGTTGCGCGTGAGTTCGTGGAATCACAGAAAATTGTTGAGAAGTTGTTTTAGTTCATTGAGAGTTGTTTTGGATTAGTTACATTTGTTGGCAGAGTATTTGGGAATACAATAAGTGGAGACAGTTGGTGTGTACCCTGTTCCATAGTATCATATATCCGACGGTTCTAAGTCCACGTTATAGATGTGGCATACTGTACCACAATACAAAAGTGGTGATGAGGATATCTACCCTACAGTTGGTGACAAGTAATTTGAAGCTTATGTTGGTCATTAACAATTTTTTTATGATACAAAAATTTGTTAATTATGGAAGAACTATTAACTGGCATAGTGCAGTTTCAAAAGCAACAGCAACAGGAATGCAGCAGCAACAGCAGAAAGAGTTGAACAACAGTACTCAAGAGTCAAACAACAGTACCCAAGAGTTGAACAACAGTTGCTGGAATGAATATGGAAGTCAGGAAACACTGCTAGTTTGTTTATGCCAGACAGCATAGCAAATGCTATAACTGAATTTAGTTATAGCCCCAAAGAGGGTATAACTTTTTTCAGTGTACTTCAGAAGATACGAAGAAATTTTCAAGGAAGAATGCAAGTGTTGGACAGATGATGAAAAAGGAGACTACTGTTACAGAAACTAGGTCCTTCAGAGCATGAAAAATGCTGCCTAAAAAATGTGCATGCATTCTTACAAAACTAGAACAGGAGGCTCAGAATTTAACCCTGCAGGCAGTAGCAGAAGAATGTCAAAGAATTATCAACCTGCAACAGGACATAAAGAAAATTGAAGAAAAAAAATTTCTCTCAAGTCAACTGGGAATAAATAATGAAAAAAGAATGTTATGACCAAATCCATGCTATGGGTGTGGAGGTTTGCATTTTAAAAAAGACTGTCCATTTAAAACTTGAAAATAATTTAGTTGTCAAAAAATAGGACATAAAAGCTCACACTGCATAACTAAGCAAAAACGGTCAGAAAAAAATTCTTCTAAAAAGGTTTGCTCAACGGAAAGTAATGATGACACTCATAAAAGAAAGTATGTGTATGTAAAAATAAACAACATGAATGTGAAACTACAACTAGACAAGGTAACAACATTACAATTATCAATACCAACATGTGGGAGAAAATTGGGTAACTTAGGAAACCTACATTAAAAAAACATCAAAAAATGCATGAAGTGTCTCAGGCAAAATGGAAAGCAACATTGCATTTCATGGTAAAACATGTAAAGCAAAAGTGTTTGTGTTAAAAAACACAACAAACTTGTGCAGTACTGACTGGATGGAGTTGTTTGATTTATGGGATCTCTCCATAAATCTGTTTTGTAAAACATTTTATGTAACTTTATTCAGGAGCTGTCAGTAACTGTTCGAGATATAAAATTAAAACCTGAGAATGCAAAGATGAAAGAAACGTTGAAGGTAAAATAAAATAAAAATAGACATAACTCAAATGTGAACCATTTTTCTCTGTCTGATAATGTGTTGATGTATTCACAAAGAGTTGTAGTACCAGTCACACTACAAAAGTGTGTATTAAGAGAATTTCATATGGGACACCCAGGGATTTCAAGAATGAAATCAATACCGAGGAATTACGTGTATTGGCCTACTATGGACCATGATATTGAACAATTGGTTAAATCCTGCAGAGGTTGTGCTCTCGCAGCAAAGTCAACACCAGTGAAGTTCCAATTGTGGCCTAAGACAGACAGTCCGTGGTCCAGGTTACTTATCGATTTTGCTGGACTGGTAAATGGTACATATTATCTGATCATAGTAGACAGCTATACCAAGTGGCTAGAGATAGGTAAATGCAGTCAACCAACCTTGAAGGTAACAATAAGGTTCCTTCACGAACTTTTTGCATGATATGGTGTCTTGGACACCATATTATTGGATAATGAAATGCAGTTTGAGGGGTATGAATTTTAAAATTTCTTTGAGATGTATGCAATCAATCACATCTCTACTCTGCCATACCACCCAAAATCAAATGGGCAAGCAGAAAGGTTTGTAGACATATTTAAGTGATCGCTAAAAAAATCAGGAAATGAATTAGGCAATGATGCAGCACTAACTCTATTCTTAAGGGTTTACAGGGTAACGCCTAACCCGAACACCTTTTCAGGCAAGTCACCCGACTTCAAAATATATAAGAATGGAAGACAAGATTGGGAGGATGGTATAGTGACGAAAAGAATAGGCAATATGATGTACATAATAAAAGGTCAAATAGGAGAACACAAACGACATTTGAACTAGTTGAAGACTAGACATACTGAAAAAAGAGAAGAAATACCAATTGAAGTTTCTTATGACTTGTTCAATGTTCCAACACCAAAATAGGTTGAACCTAGGTAGATCAACAATAGAAAACATAAACAAGAAATAGTGCCTAAATGAAAAAAGTATTAAAACTTCTAAGGAAATTAAAATCTCAAAAGAGGGAGAAGTGAGGATGAAAAAAAAATAGAAAAAAATTAAATAAACAATCTTCACTTCCTACAGAAATCAAATTTCAAAAGGGGAGATGTTATGGTGAGAATCATGACACCCCCTATGAAAATGGACTTGCTGAACTTGTATAATTACAGTGTGTTTTGACTGGGAGTGAGAGATGAGAAATTGCTGGAAGTCAAAAGGTGTCATTCGTGAGTTGGTGGAGTTGCAGGAAATTGTTGAGAAGTTATTTTAATTTGTTGACAGTTGTTTTGGATTGGTTACAATTGTTGGCAGAGTATTTGGGAATACATCAAGTAGAGACAGTTGGTGTCTATCTTGTTTCGTAGTATTGTATATCCCACAGTTATAAGTCCACATTATAAAAGTGGCATACAGTGCCATGATACAAAAGTGGTGATGAGAATATCTACAATACAACAGCTTTTAAGATGGAGTATGGGCCATCCAAGAAATTAGGTCATGCTGATTGTTTATCAAGACTGATTTCAAAAAATGCAGAACCATTGAGGATACAATGATTGCTGCTTTGTGAGCGGAAAATGAAATTTAAAATGTTCTGTGTAACATCATACATGAACTGCCAGTTACTTTATAAGGCATAAAAATTAAAATTGGAAAGTGATAAATTCATTTAAAAAATGAAAGAAATACTGAAGGCAGCTAAAAGAGGTAAAAATATGCACAACACAAATGCGAACTATTTCTCAATGTGTTGATGCACACACAAAGAGTCATAGTGCCAGTCACACTACAAAAGCGATTATTAAAGGAATTTCACATTGTTCACCCAGGAATTTCAAGAATGAAATCATTAATGAGAAGTTATGTATAATAGCCAACAATAGACCATGACATTGAAGAATCAGTGAAAACATGCAGTGGGTGTGCCTTAGCTGCAAAAGTGCCTACCACTAAATGGCAACCGTGGCCAAAAACAGATTTTCCATGGGCCAGATTTGCATGTTGTTTACGTAAATCCACTTAAGGGTTTATATTACCTTGTTGTGGTGGACAGTTTTTCAAAGTGGCTGGAAGTGCATAAATGTAAAAAGCCAATGTCTGCAGTTACAGTAAGCTTTTTACATGAATTGTTCACCAGGTGTGGTATTCTCAATACCATTGTGTTTGATAATAGAACTCAATTTACATCAGATGAGTTCAGAAAATTTTGTAAAATGTTTGTCATCGAACATGTCACCACTCTGCCATATCATCCTAGGTCAAATGTTTTGTTGACACTTTCAAGAGGGCATTGGAAAAGGCAAACAATGACATGATGGATGATTTTGCACTTCAAGAATTTCTAAGAGTGGACCGAGTAACACCTAATCTGAACACACTGTCGGGTATGTCACTTGCAGAATTGATGCTAGAAAGTTCAGCTCCATCTTTGATAAGCTGATATCAAGTGAAAATTAAAAAAAGGTGAACAAAAATACTTCAAAATTTTTCAAGTTAGGTAACAAAGTTTTTTTAAAACCTATAGATATGGTAAAGAAAGCTGAGAGCATGGTGTAATTATTAAACAAATTGGAAGAAGGTTATTCCTGGTAAAAGCTAAAAATGTCAAACATATAAGACTTATCAACCAACTTAAAAAAAGATTCATGGAAAAACAATCTTGAGAAATGAAATCCCCATGGAAGTATTGGACAGCACATTTGAGGTACCAACACGCAAACAATTTGAAACTATATGTTCTAGCACCAGGAAACAGAAAAGAACAGAAACACTGGAATTGAACCCTAAGCATAAGAAACTGTCTGTTGCTTCATAGAATGTCAGAACTTTATTTGATCTTTCTAACTCAGATCAACTTCATTGAAAAACTTCTTTGGTTGTATCAAAGTTCAAATGTAACATGGATGTAGTGGCTCTTGCAAATAAGATGGCAGAATTTCCTATCAAACTGCATGAAAATCTCATCATACTGTGATTTTCTCTCACCAAAGGCCAATAAACCACATTCATCAGTGCCTATGCTCCCAGCTTGGATTCTCCTAAAGATGTCAAGGACAGGTTCCACCTGTCTCTGGATGATGTCATCTGAAGAATACCAAAGTCTGATAAGGCCATTCAGCTAAGAGATTTCAATGCTAGGGTTGGTCAAAGTCATCTCATCTCATCTGGCATTATTGGTCATCATGATGTTGGGAAAATGAGTGTCAATGGCCATCTTCTATCTCTCTGTTTCCAACATGAACTGGCCATTACCAACAGTTTTCCAGCTCCCAACAATCCAGAAAGTTTCCTGGGTGCATTCTAGATCCAAATCCTAGCATCTTCTTGACTATGTGAAAGGGATCATAAAGATATCTTGATCACCCATGTTACAAGGGGTGCTGAATGTTCGACTGACCATCGAATGATTGAATTACTCCTTTGTTTGGCTCTGAGGCCTCCAATCCCAAAATTGCAGCCCTTTTCTGGTCTTGATATTGCTGACCTCTCCAATTGTGAGTAGCATAGTAAGCTTCAGTGCAGAATTCAAGATCAGTTATCCCCTATCCCAGATCTCCTGACTGCTGTCCCCACCTAAGAGGAAATCAACAACCTCTGGGACTCATCTCCCAATGTTCTACAATATTCTACAATGTTCTACAATGTTCTACTGTCAAGACAACCTTTGAGACAACGATGTGTTGTAACCCCAACCAGTTTGATGAATCAGCCAAGGCCATACAACCTCTCCTGTGCAAGAAGAGTAAACTGCATGATGCTGTTCCAGCCAACCTGAGCTCTGCAACTTTGCAGCTAAAATGGAGGATGCTTGTACCACTGCATAACATGTTATCAGGAATGCTCAAAACAATTGGTGGCTCTGAAAGGCAGAAAAAACTCAACGTTTTACAGACGAGAACAAAACCTGTGAATTCTATGACTTGATAAAAAAAATCTTTGGCCCATGTAGAAAGGTTACTACTCAGGTGAGATCATCCAATGGCACCTTACCAAAAGAGAAAACTGCAATACTTCACAGGTGGGCCAAACATTTTCAAGAACTTTTGAATTGGGTCAACCCCCTCAGACCCCATGACACTTGAAGTGATTCTGGATCTTCTTATCCTGACAACTTGACAAGCCTCAAACACTTGATGAGGTCCAACAGGCCATCTTTAGCCTCATAAACAAGAAGTCTCCTGGGGATGATGGATCTCAGGTGAGATCTACAAGTAAGGCAGGCCTCACCTCACATCTCAACTCTTTGTTTCCTCTCTTTTGGTAGAAGACTATACTTGACAGATGGAAATACACCAATACTGTCATGATCTATTGGCACAAGGGAGGCCATGCAGAGTGTGGAAACAGTAGGGTAATCTTTCTTCTGGGTGATACCTACAAGATCCTCTCTTGCATTTTCTTCCATCATCTTCTACTTCATGTTGTCAACCTGGTTTTTCCTGTGTCACAGGAAGAACCATTTCTGACATGGTATTTGTGGCCTCTCTTCTCCTTGAGAAGTCTCATGAATAGCAAAGAGACATATGTTATGCCTTCATTGATCTAATAAAGGTGTTTCATATGGTCAACGTCCTATGTATTAGCATCTGCTTCAGAAGTTTGGCTGTCCACCAATGTTTCTCTTGATTGTCCAGAAGTTTCATGATAGTATGCAAAACAGAGTAGCACTTGGCGATGAAGCCTCGGAACCCTTTGATGTCCAGGTGAGGGGAAGGGATTAAAACAAGGATCCATTCTTAGCCTGTGTTATTTAACATTTATTTGGTGGCTGTACCCCTTCTTTTAAGGAGACAGTTCACCAAGACAATGGATTTCGTATTGGGTACTACAATGAATACAGCATCTTTAACATTTACCACCTGAAAGCTACATCAAAAACTGACGATTCAGCTGCACTATCTCATGCCCTTGCCTCTTTTCAACACATGATGAACTCAATGAACAGTGCCTATTCTCATCTTTGTCTTCGAGTGAATCATTGAAAAACTGAAGTTCAATCAGTCTTCCAGTACTTACCTCCCCATCAGCCCATCATCATCATCGTTGTTTAACGTCCGCTTTCCATGCTAGCATGGGTTGGACGATTTGACTTAAGACTGGTGAAACCAGATGGCTACACCAGACTCCAATCTGATTTGGCAGAGTTTCTACAGCTGGATGCCCTTCCTAACGCCAACCACTCCGAGAGTGTATTGATAATACTCCTCTATCACAAGCAGTAGATTCAGTCTGCTATCTTAGAAGCACAATCTCTAACATTGGACTCCTCAACGAGGAGATACTCCATCAGATTAACTTGGCCTCTGCCTCTTTCGGGAGACTCAGCGAACAAGTCTTTTGGAACAAGAACCTTAGAGTAAGTACAAACATCTCTGTTTATTGAGCTGTCTGTGTATCCACAGTACATGCGAGATGCTGGAGTAGAATGTTTTGAAACTGAATGCAGGAGACTTTATGAAGAGAAGAGTAGACATTGTCATCAATACCCTAAAGCTGTTGTTTGGGATCACTTTCAGTACCCTCAATACCACAGGATCTGCCAGTCTCGAATAGGTCTTGTCAGTCAGTCACATCTGCTCCCATAAGAAACAATGTACTGGAGGGGGAGGAGAATGAATATCCTGGATTGACACTGTCATCACCTTTGATGGACTATCATAAGCAAGTAAGCATACACACACACACACACACACACACATATATATATTAAATTTACCAATGAGAAAAAAAAAAGAAAATTGATTTGATCATCAGAGTTTATGGACATAAAAACATTAGTTGAGCATTATGAAACAAAGACAGCAGAATTAACTTTTGAATACAAAACATAAATAAAATGACTCCAGCTTGTGTCAAATAATTTAGAGCTTGTACTGAATAGTTTAGTAAATAAATCATATAGAGGAGTAAATTCAACAGCTTCAAATGGTTAAGTCTAACACATAAAAAAAGGTATATATACAGATACTTGTAGTATAATATATATATATATATATATTGATTATCTAAACCGAATGACTAGAAATTTTTGCTTCAGTGAGTCTCATGATAAAGCAGATTTGAATCAATTATTTTTTTAAAAAATTTTATACAATAGGCACAAGACCTGAAATTTAGTGGGGAGGGGCTTGTAGATACATCCACACCAGTGATTGACTGTAAGCTCTTTTCACTCTGTATTCAAATACTGTCCAAGGTTTACAACGTGAACAAGAGCAACAGCAGCATTTCCATTTGTCAAACATTGCTATCATAACTTGCCTCAAGCTAACACACACAAACACAGACATACACCTGCTTGACAACTGGTGTTGATTCGTTTATGTCCCTGTAATTTAGCTGTTCGGCAAAAGTACCAGGCTTTAAAAAAATTAGCATTGAGGCTGATTTGTTGAACTAAACCTTTCAAGGCTGTACCCCAGCATGGCAACAGTCCAATGACTGAAACACGTAAAGGTTCAAAGAAAGAACACACCATCTGAATATTTGTTTTATTACTGTAAATTAGATCGAGCAATAAATGCATGCACTTAAATAGACTTGCTGCAAGTGTATTTGTGGTTGTTGTTTTTCTGTTGAGCAAGTATGACCTGACATATTTTTCCCATACGTTATAAGATATTTTATTCAAGCCATAAAATATTTAAAAGGAATAAAATAATTAATGTTTAAACGTCTGGCAGACAATTTAAAAAAAAATTTTTTTATATTTTTTTTTAAGCTAAATAATCTTGCCTTTTGTGCTTCTGAAGGTATATATTAAAGTTGATCTATTTCGTCAAATTGCGAGAGTCATCAGAAGAGTATACATACTTTTGTCCATAGTCGCAGTACTTCGCATTTGAGCCTAGCTAACGAAATATTCCTTTTCTACTCTAGGCACAAGGCCCGAAATTTTGGGGGAGGGGAGGAGTCGATTTGATGGATCCCAGTACGCAACTGGTACTTAATTTATCGAGCCTGAAAAGATGAAAGGCAAAGTCGACCTCGGCGGAATTTGAACTCAGAACGTAAGCTAACGAAATATTAAAACATAAACGAGTTTAGAAAACACTCTTTTAGTAAACAGCATGTGTTTACAAAAAAGCATTACTAAAAAAACACATCAGAGTAGACTGTGGACCTTTTGACAGGTTAAGCACCCTAATTAAAAAGGAGCAATGCATTAAGGCTGAGAGCTGACAGAATCGTTAGCGTGCCGGGCAAAATGCTTAACGGTATTTCATATGCCGTTACGTTCTGAGTTCAAATTCCGCCGAGGTCGACTTTGCCTTTCATCCTTTCGGGGTCGATAAATTAAGTACCAGTTACGCACTAGGGTCGATGTATTCGACTTAATCCGTTCGTCTGTTCTTGTTTGTTCCCTCTATGTTTAGCCCCTTGTGGGCAATAACGAAATAGGTATTTCATCTGTCTTTACGTTTTAAGTTCAAATCCCATCAAGGTCCACTCTGCCTTTCATCCTCTCGGGGTCGATAAAAATAAGTTCCAGTTGAGTACTGGGGTCGACGTAATCGACTTAGCCAATTTCCGGAATTGTGGCTTTGTGCCAAAATTTGAAACCATTATAAAGGACTGATACAAGAGGAAACCACTCCGTAGTGACTCCATCTGTGAGGAATAGCAGCCAAATGTTATCAAACTACTCCCTACCATTTTGTCTTATTTTATGACTCCGTTCATAGGGTGCCTTACAGGAATATTAAGCCGATCTCAGTCGCCGGAAAAATGAAAGGAATAGTTGATTTCAACAAGGGATACATTAGATAAGGTAATCTAGAGTATGTTTAATTGAATAAGAAAAAATTGAAACGATCATGCTGGAATGATTTTCATGAAATGCCTGCCCTATTAAAGCAGGTTTATAGTAATCAAATTTTCCCCAAATTACAATGGCATTTCTAAATAAAAGAAATGATACACTGGATAATGTAGTTCTGGATACCCTCACTACAACTGGGGAAAAGAAATTAAAAGATTGTAAAGTTACAACTGGAACGCTTCTGATAGTAGGTCTGCTCGATCAAGGTTAATTTAAACAAAATAACTACTATCTGGTCAAGTTTAACTTAATTTTTTTAAAATACCAAATTTAAACGCAGTTATGGATAACATCAAACATAGAAATTTGTAAGCAAGTATTGGTACATATATGTATGTATGTGTGTGTGTGTTTATATTATATAAACACACGTGTGTGAGAATAAAGTTGTTCTAGACGCTTCTCTTAACTTTTAACCAAATGATCAAACACCCACTGAACGTTAAAAGAGTAGAGTTACCTCCCTTCTGCATGTTCGTGTGTCTATGTATGCTGTAGTTGTGAGTATGTTTATATTTACGAAAATGATTCCGTATTTGGAATGTGTCTAAGCCTTTCAATTAGTATGCGTTTGTAGCGTCAGCCTACCGAAGCTTGTGTGGGAGACTTGTTCACAGGGACCTTTCATTATTTGTATTATTTTTGTGAAAAATCAGTAATAACAATTTGGACTCATAAGCAATATAAAAACATCAATATCAAGTTAAGGTAACCTTTGTATCACTTTTGCTCACTTTATTTGTCTGACTTTTGGCAGAATCATATACGCACATAATTAACTTTCCCTTTCAATATGGCGTCGAAGGAAGAGCCGATGGTTCAGTTCGTCGACGAAAAACTTATAAGCAACGTTATGAAAAATTTATACGATCAAAGAAAGATATCCCGTTTCTGTGACATTGTATTTAAAGTATGTGGCGAGGAAATTTTTGCTCATAGTAATGTATTGGCTGCTGCTAGTCCATATTTTGCTTCCTTTCTGGGCATGGGACAAGACTTGCCACGCGCTTTCTCTCAGAAAGCACCCCAAATAATTGAAATTCACATCGATGGAGCGAGTGATTCCAATAGTGGCTACGGGATGGCCGTTAGGAAGGTTGTAGATTTTATGTATACAAGCGTCATCGAGCTTTCTCTCAACGTTCTCTCTCAGGTGGTTGAGATAGCCAAGATCATGCAGATGGACAGAGTTTTAGAATATTGTGAAAGATTCCGACAGAGTGTCCAAACTTCTGGCATAACTACTGTTGTCGACAGTAAACTTCCCAGCCAAGAAGATCCACAGCAAATAAAGAAGGATCCTGATTATCAACTGGACAATCTTATAACTAATAATTTTGTTGCTGGCGAATCTTTACCTCCGCAGGAAATTGGTGACAGTAAAGACCAAACAACTCAAACTAATATTTTTACTCATTCTAATTCGAATGTTTTATCAGTTTCCAACAATTGTTTAGTGTTAAGTTCAACAGCTGTGACTTCTTCAGCCTCTGTACAGCCATGTGAAACTATTAATGGTCAGCCTTTTCAGGTATCAGGTAGTACTGCTGAAACAATTTTCGAAGAATCTACACCTATCCAAGACATAACCACAGATAGTTTAATGGACGAAACTTTATCAACATTAGTGACGCATACAACTACCTCAACAAACACAACTTCCATTATTACTACTGCTACTAATATTAATTCAGTTTCAAATTCAGAAAATCAAAATTTAAGTCCCACAATTGAAAGTGATAAAACGGAAGATTCAGTGGAGACAGGTAAGCCTGACACGGAACCTGAAGCACAGATCGAACTTGAAGAAAAATCGCTATCTCAATGTCCAGGGGCTGTGCGTTCAAGTCTTCGAATACGACTCGGTAAGAAACACACGCGTAGTCGATCCATTTACAGAAACAAGGGTAAAACGAGATCACGTCTACACACTTCTTCAAATAACAATCAAAATTCTGCCAACAATAACGACAGTAGTGGTGGTAATGGTAAGTGTAAGAAGCTTGGTAAGGTAAATAATGTGAATTTTGAAGTATACGTCTGTGATGACTGCCTGTACAGTACCTATAGTTTCTATCATTTTAAAAGACATCAAAAAATACACTTGGAAGGTAAATATGGTTGTGATAAATGTGATTATAAAGCCAACAAATTGAAAACTCTTACAGATCATAACCGAAGCCATTTACATGCTGAACTTCAATGCAGTTATTGTGATTATAAAGCTACTAATGCTGAAGAACTTACATTGCACTTATCTCGACATAGTGGGGAACATCCATATTTCTGTTGTTTGTGTGATATGAAATTTAAAACAAAAACTCAACTCAATTTGCATGCACCTAAGCATTCAGAAGACAAACCATTTGTATGTCCAAAATGTTTTGCAGGTTTCAAATGGAAGCATGCCCTCAAAAGTCATATGGTGGTACATAGCAATACTAAGGACCATTTGTGTGATGTTTGTGGTTTTGCAACTGCACATAAAAGTCAGCTTAAGGCTCATCATCTTATACACACAGGGGAAACGTTCAAGTGCACTGTTCAAGGTTGTATATTTCAAGCATTAAAGAGGCAAAATCTCAAGTATCATATGTTGACACACACTCATGAAAAACCACATGTTTGTCGGGTGTGTAACCAAAGTTTCTCACTCATCAAAAACATGAAACGGCACATGTTGCTTCATTCAAACGATCGGCCATACAAGTGTGACCATTGCTCATTCACATCAACACGGTATGACAAACTCAAAGAACATTTATTAAAACAGCATGGCATTGGGGAAAGGCCAAACAAAAAACATCGAATTTCTGATTACCAGATTAGTAACAACAATGGACTGTTTACTGAATCATATGAAGAAGCAGAAGAAAATAGCACAAAAGAAGAAAACACAATTCCTCCCACAACAACACAAATTGTCATTACAGCTTCAGATGACATCCCTGTACCATTTGCTATTACAAGAGTCAATAGTGATGGTTTTACAGAAATAAGTTATCCTACCATTCAGTATGTGTAATGAATTACCTGACTCCCATTGTTATATTTGTTTATTTATCTGTATTTCTTTTTACCTATGTGGTAAATATGAGGTGTGTATATATAAACACAGATATATATATTTATATGTATATATGCATAAATAAATGTATTATATATTTATATATGCATATACACACACAGAGGCAAACTTATTTTATATATTCTTTATTCATTCTTTCATTTAATGTCCCATTTTTTTCATGCTAGCTTAGGTTAGATTGAGGAGTTACCTGAGGTAGGATTTTAAAGCTGGATGCTCTCCCTGTCATCAGCACTTACCTGTTTTCCAAGTAAAAGATTTTTTATTCTACAGCTCTTTGAAAGTGCAGGATAACTGGTCATAAGGTTGACAAGGAATATAATCATCATCATGTGGAGACGCGCATAGAATATCAACAGTCATGCACATGTATTTATATATGAAAGGCTTTCTACAGATACTGTGTACCAAGTTTATTCACAAGGCATTGGTTAGCTAGGACTCTATTAGAAAACACACACACACACACGTACATACACACACGTGTATGCATGTACACATATATACACACACGTGTATATACATGTGTGTGTATATATATATATATATAAGAAAAAATAAGTTGAAAAAGAACAGCTCAAACTTTTTGAGAGATCCAAAAAAGAGAGTAAAAAATGATTTCTAATAAAGATTCATCATATTCATAAAAATCAGCCAGAGCAAGTAATAAGAATATGAAAATAATAGTTGAAAAATTTTGTTATAGGTATAAATATACCATAAACAAGTATAAAAAAATGGAGGAGAAAATGATGTTGGATGAATATTAGATTTAATACAAAATTGGATTCAATACATTCACATGTTTCGAAAGACAATACAAATAAGTAAGAGAAAGATTATAATCATAGTAATTATAATTAAATTTATTCATAAATTTCGAAACGTGCGTATGTATTGAATCTAATTTTGATTCAACATCTTTTTTTCTCCATTTTTTTAATACTTGTTTATGGTATATTTATACCTATAACAAAATTTTTCAAATATATATATATTATTCAACTTGACTCAGGTTTGGTCTTATTCCTGGAAGAATTTAAGTGGGTAATGGGTTACTACCTGTTACCTTAGATATCCACAAGCTTTCAATAATCTTTCAAGTGCTCAAAACTCTTCTGATAATCTTTCCTGTTCCTAAGAGGCAAACTTTGTGTAGAAGCTCCACAGGACATTCCAGTTCAATCACCTTCAACCATTTGTCTATCATTCCTTACAGTCCCTAATGCACCAGTTATTACTGGTACAACCCTTACAGTTTCATATTCCAATTTATTGCAATTTCAGATTTTAAGGGAGTATATTTTTTTAATTTCTCATCTTTCTTTACAATCTTGAAATCAAATGGACATGATGAATCAATTAGTAAGCATCTTTGCTTTTTCTTGCGTATTATTGTTATATCTAGTTTATTATTTTCTATCTTCTTTTCTGTTTGAATTGGAAAATTCCATAAAATATTGCCCTTCAACTTGGGCACCCTTTCAACTTGATGATAATACCAAGTCCTTCCAGCTTCATATCCCCATTACTGACAAAGCCTCCAGTGCATAACTTTCACAACTTGGTCATGCCTCCATTTTTTGTATTCTTCTTGAGCCAACTTGGGACATTCTGCCACAATGTGTACCATTGTTTCATTGAAAATTTCACACACTCTGTATTTTGCTGACATCTCATATTTTCTCAAGTTGTTTGTTTTTAACACTTTATCTCGAGCTGCTAAAATAAGTCTCTCTTTTTTTTTTTAAATGCTCTTTTTTCAACCAAGTTCAGGTTTTTGTTCCACACACATCCTCACTGGCTTTCCAAATCTGATCATGCAAAGGTTTCTCTTCAATCTATTTAATATACTCTCTTAAGATTTCATTCTTGTCCTATTCCACACTTGATCACCTGTTCTTTATTTACTACCTTTCGTAATTTCTCTGTGCTGTTCTGTAAATATTCTAGTAGGCTTTTCTTTCCTTCTGTATATACTCTTCCACCCTGGTCTCTCTTCAAGTACAACCGTTTTAATATTATCTTTTTGATGGTGGGCTCCATACATTGTCAACAGCTTTCTAGTTTTTCTGTCAAGTTTCTGCATATCACTTTTTGTCCAATCTACAATTCCAACTCCATATCTGATTACCAGTACTGTTCTTGCATTTATTGCTTCAATAGCATATTTTGAATTCAACTTCAACAGTATTTTTCTCACTCTTCTTGTATACTCCCTAATTGTAATCTGCTTCATCTCTTCATGTTTTATTTCATCTGCTTCCAGTATTACCAAATACCTATACCACTGTCTTTTCTAACTGCTTTTATTTTTTGCCCATTTGGCATTTCAATTCCTTGGCTTCCTTCAAACCTTCCCTGTTTCATTATCAATATAGTGCACTTTTCAATCCCAAATTCTATACCTATGTCATTTCAGAAAATGCAAACAGTACACACAAGACTTTCAAGCTGCTTCTCATTTTTCACCTAAATCTTTATATCATCCATAAAAAGGAGACCATATCCTTTTCCAAAATCATAAAGCTATTTTGGATCTTTTTTTCTATGGAAATTTTAAAGTTTAGTGAAAATTTTAAAATTTGGTGTATTGATGTAATTTTTCATGCTGAATCTCAGAAGCTAATTCACTTTTTCCATAAAATTTTAAAAAAAAAGTTACAAAGGTTTAAAGTTTGATAATTTTTACTTAGTCAGAAAACAGAATTTGAAAAATGTCATTTTGTGCGTGACTGCCCATGTCAACTGTAAACAAATGAAATATTGGCAGAATTCTACCCTATGCACCCCTCAAATCTTTTCTATTTTTTGGAATTTTCAGAAAAGTTTTCTAAATTTGTATTC
>NC_069000.1:28137329-28142673 GCF_001194135.2 Octopus bimaculoides | reverse complement strand
TTAAGGCTTATTTAGCTGCTATTTTTAGTATATCTCATGACCATCTTATACCTCATGTATTTAACACTTTTAATAAGAGAAAAATGATCACATGGGTAAACAGCTTGGTTTGTTACTATGGAAATAAGCACCTATATGTCTCTTGATTGGCTAAAATTGCCTAAAATTTGCAAACTTTAAAAGCCATTAACTCTTTGTTGATTTAAGGCAAAATGAATTTCATATCAATGATTACCATACAAAACTACACCAATACACCAAATATGAAATTAATTGGAACAAAAATTGAAAAGTGGCAGCCAAATAGGTAATATCAGCTATTTTGATTTTTTGTAATATCAAACTGAGCAGTATTATGACCGATACAAATAAGCTATCTCCTTGAAATATATCACATCTGATGTTCACTTCCCCAAGCCTTTTATTTTTTCTTTCCAATCAATACAGTATTCCAATGTTTCATACTTTCCTTGACTTTTCTCCATATTTTATGTCACTCATTCTCATTGTTTTACTTGTCCATCTGTGTGGTACAATGTCATAACCCAACCATGCTACATTCAAGCCTGTCAATCTGCTTCTACAATTTCTAATTATCATTTTATCAACTAACTATTGGCCTTTAGTTGCACTACTGTGCTTCATGCATCACTTCTGTTCATAGAAGTAAACTTACTTTCCAGATGATTATATAACTTTACTGCCAAGACACCTCTCATAAGCTTCCATATAAGTGCTAAACAGGTTGTAGTTTGAAAATTTGATACCAATTTACCTTTGAAGGGGTCCTTGAGACATAGCAATGTTTGTTCACTTGTCATCCAGGTAGAGACATGTCCTTGCTGCAGCCATTTGTCAAGGTGTGCAACAATCTTTTCATGCAACTATGTAAAATTCTTCAGCCAATATTCTTATACTCCATCCAATCCAAGTCCTTTCCAGTTACCAGTTTTTAAAACTTCAGTCGCACTGAATACAGCTCAATTCTGATGCTCATTTGTCTTGGTACAATTTCAAATTGCCTCTCCGCCTGTGTTAACCACTCTGTACTTTCTTTATGTCTCACTGGCCTGTTCCATCGTAATCCCCCAAATAATATTTTGGGGAGAACTATAGAAGTGATTCTTGATGTTTCCTGTTTTTTCAAAAAGATGCCTTTTATTAGGTATCACTGTAGAGTGCCATACAATGGAGACAAGCATAGTTTAAACACGAGAAACACATTTTTTTGCTTTATCATTTTCATGTCAAAATAAATATTTTCCATGGAAAATTATATATCATTTGAAAGCTTTGGCTGTGAACTTTCTTCTTATAGTTTTAATTGAAATCCAACAGTTACATATGTCAGGGTCCCTCAAATACCTGAGTATTTTCATGTACTTTCAAAGTTTGTCCTGTTTTTTTTTGTCTGTTGAACAGTAGCCCTTGTTCTAGTTCAGTGAGCTTGAGTGCCATATCTCAAGTTCTCTTAACAATTATATACGTGTGTTGAAGAATGTTTTAGCTTGATTTTGATATAAAACTCGATGGAGGTAGGTCAGGAAGATGATCGTTACAAAATATAAAAGTGAAACTTTTATTGTAAATTTTCACTTAGAAAAGAACATAATTTCTTCAAGATTTTTATACCATAAGAAAGAAAAATTTCTGGCTAAATAATCAAGGACATTAGGTATGGTGAAAAATGAGGGTGGTATACTGATGCTTTTTGTGTACAAAAAAAAACATATTGACACTACTTGTCAGACTGATGGATTCCCACTCAGCAAATTCACGAATTCAAATGTCAATTTTGATTCTCTTGAAATTCAAGAAATAGACAAATTGATTGGTAAGTAAACATATTTCTACAAGAATTTGCACTAAATTGAGTTATATAGGACTTCTAGAATCCAAAATTAGCATATAATCATTGTATTAATAATGTTTATTCCCTATTGCTTCGTACCAAGCAACATATGAATTTTACCTTGTGAATTTCGTATTTCTTAGAGAAATATTGGTCTATTTTCATCAATAAAAATTATATTATTAGTTTGTAGGCTATTAGAGTCCTATGTGATTTTAAAAACTTTTCCCTCTGATTTTGAATACAGTCGGATATTCTTGTAACATTTACATTTTCACAAATGCTGATTTTCACTTTTATATTTTGTAACGATTATCTGACCTACCACCATCGAGATTTATTTCAAAATAAGTCTAAAGAATTCATCTACATGTGTGTATGGATTATCAACACAACTTGAGTTACAGTGCTCAAGCACATTGAACTAAATCAAGGGCTACTGTTCAGCAGTCAAAAAAAAAAAAAAATTAAAATATGGGATAAACTTTAGAAATACCAAGGTATTTGAGGGACCCTGACATCTTAGGTAAGTATCAGATTTTGATTAAAACTATATGAGAACAAAGTTCATATCCAGAACTTTAAAATAATATATAATTTTCCAAGGAAACTAGGTATTTTGTCATGAAAATGACGTACCAAAAAATGGGTTTTTGCATGGCCAAACTGCATCACCCATTCCATAGAGCTCTCCAAGGATACTTATCAAATTTATTGTAAAGCCCCAAACTTAGAGAAGATTCAGTTTTATGCTCTGTACCAGTGTATCAAAACTGGACCCCTCAGAGATAATAGCTCGCAATATAATCATGTCTGAATACACAGGAAATGCTTGCGATAGTTATAATTTCATTTAATTATTTGTAGGACTGAGTTTAGGATTAGGACACCCCCATAATCTGGATTTTCTTAATTTTGACTGAGATTTTTCCCTTTTTTTTTTCACCATAACCTTGGAAATGAAGAGGGAAAGCTTTTTATAAAACAAAAATTTCAAAAGTTTATGATTTTTTTACCCCCTCCCCCACCAATTTAGGCCAATTTTTTGACACTAGGCATAGTGATACCTACTTCTGTTTGATTGAAACAATGTATTCTGTACAAAACCTTTTCATCCAGCATCATATCTTTTCAATTTGCTCTTTGTGACAATTCTTCATATATAGCTTGCTTTTCCTTTACTTCTAACCTATACTGTCCATTCAGTGTTCTGATTACAAACTCATTCTTGAGTTCTCTCACTATCCTATTTAATTACCCAGTTCTTTCCATGTCTTTTCCAACTTCATTCTTATTCTTTTCCTCCAGTTTGGTACCTTCTTTTCCTTCCTGTTCCTTTCTTCAATAGTCTTCTGCCTATATTCTATTATGCTAGCTACAACAATAGCAGTTACTACGGTTTGTTTCACTAATGTTCACTGTTTTACAGTCACTTGTCCAGTTAAATCACCTGCACTATTTACACCATCAGCTTTCTAAGGCATATAGTGATTTCCTTCTTTTTCGTTTTCTTTATCTCTTATCCTTTCATTACCACTTTCTTCTACTGTTGTTTCACACTCTTCCTGTTAATTTTTTATTCTTTTCTCAATTTCTTTAGCCTCTAATCCTAATCCTGTAATCCAATCATTCATGCGAATTGCCCTTGCCTGGTCTATCAATCATTGGGTAGAAGCATCAAAGACTCCCTTTTCATCCCATATTCTCTTCATCCATTTTTTGAAACCTTTCAACTCACTTCTCAGCCAACATTCATTCACAATCTTGTTTACCTCTTTTTGCCATTTCAATTTTTTCCTACTGCACTTTTGACTTCAATTCTGAGCAATGGCTTGATGACAACCTGCCAGAGCTTAATCAGACATCCCTTGCCTGCTTTCCCTGTTAACACTTCCAGTCCCATTCATGCAGTCATGATTATTACTTGAATATGACATCATTCATTTTGAGATAGCATTTATAATGAGGTTGTGCATTTGTATTTTTATCATTACATCATCACTGGGTGGTTTGCCAACCAAGGTTCAGAGAGTCCACACCTACTCTCATGTACTGTTCGGTGGTCATTGACTCAGATGAGGTCATCTTCCCCTTTACAATCATGTTTTTCTTTCTGCAGTTTGTTCAACTACCATCCTCCTCACTAAGCTTGCTTGTTGGATTTGCCAGTGTAATTGCCAACAATCCAACCTTTAGTATGTTTATTCTAAACCTAAGTACATCGTACAGTTGCTAACAATGGAAGCTTATTAGACACTCCTTCCAGACTAACACAATAAGTCAAGTACAAAATATACAGCAGATGGTCCCTTTCCTCATCTGTTCTCTCCATCATTGCTTGGTCTAACAAATTTACCTTAATATTCCTTATCGATATTATTATTACTCTCGGTATAGTAATTATTACCATCCTCATCACTACTACTACCACTATCATTATTATTTTTATGAACACAACCAATTTTACTATCATTGTCACAATCAATTTCACCATTAATATCACTATCAATATTTTTATCATCTTCACCACAATCTTCATCAAGATTTCTAGTATAGGTGGCAAGGGTGCAATTGGGTGAGTTCATCGCTGAAATGCAAACAAGTTTTCAACATTGAAGTTATAAGTAAATCAAAATTGAAATATAACCTATCATCTGAAATTTGATGAGAAAAAGAAAGAAAATTGGGAAAAAAAAAAAACATATCGCTGTTATTCTACATGCAAAAGAAGAAACATAAACAAATGATTGACTTCCTGCATATAATACCATTAGTCCAAGCTATAACCATAGGGACAAGTGAAAAAGAAAAACAACATATGGATATTTAAATATGGAGCACTATTCTGAAGTGAGACACAGAGAGCCAGCAAGCCTTCCAGTTATTGTTATTATTATTGTTAGCCAGCTTGCTACCTTAAGGTAGCAAGCTGGCAGAATCATTAGCATGCTGGGTGAAATGCTTAACAACATTTTGTCTGTCTTTACGTGCTGAGGTCAACTTTGCTTTTCATCCTTTTGGGATCGATAAATTAAATACCAGTGAAACACTAGGGTCAATGTAATCAACTAGTCTCCCTCCCCCAAATTGCGGGCCTTGTGCCCATAGTAGAAAGGCTTAATATTTAAAAACAGTTTGAGTCAGCCCTATGTAACTTAAAGATTCATAAACGCATCACTCAAATCTAGCTCATCAGGCTCAGTTGGCTGAATGCAGAGACAGAGGAATTCCAAAATGATTATGGAAATTGGGCCGGGATGGGCTGCCATTGGTCAATATATTCTTTTACTTGTTTCAGTTATTTGACTGTGGCCATGCTGGAGCACCACCTTTAGTCGAATAAATTGACCGCAGGACTTATTCTATGTAAGCCTAGTACTTATTTATCGGTCTCTTTTTGCTGAATTGCTAGATTATGGGGATGTAAACACACCAACATCGGTTGTCAAGCGATGGTGTAGAAACAAACAGACACAATAGACACGTACATAT
>NC_069000.1:28135681-28136898 GCF_001194135.2 Octopus bimaculoides | reverse complement strand
TTCAGGTGTGGAAGCAAGGACTAGAATTGAAGGGCCTTAGAGTCAACCTAGCTAAAACCAAAGTCTTAATAAGTAGGAAGGTAGACAAACCACAAACCCCTTCAGGTAGATGGCCCTGCTCGATCTGTAGAAAAGGTGTAGGCAGAAACTCTATAAGATGTACCCAGGAAGTTAGTTTTTGTATGTGTCAGATGTTCAGGAGCAATAGACACTGAAAATGTGCAGAAAACAACTTCTGTCACATTCCAGGGAGAACAACTTGACGTAGTAGATAGGTGACCAAGTTAGTAGTGGGGAAGAGTGCGCTGAAAGTAGTCTGGGCAAAGTTCAGAGAGCTCTTACCTCTGCTAGTGACAAAAGGCCTCTCGCTCAAAGTAAAAGCAGACTGTATGACGCATGTGTACGAACAGCCATGCTACATGGTAGTGAAACATGGGCCGTGACTGCTGAGGACATGCGTAAGCTCACAAGGAATGATGCCAGTATGCTCCGATGGATGTGTAATGTCAGTGTGTATACTCGACAGAGTGTAAGTACCTTGAGAGAAAAGTTGAACCTAAGAATCATCAGTTGTGTGCAAGAGAGACGATTGCACTGGTATGTTTATGTGGTAAGAATCGATGAGGATAGCTGTGTTAAAAAGTGCCACACCCTAGCAGTTGAGGGAACCTGTGGAAGAGGTAGACCCAGGAAGACCTGGGATGAGGTGGTGAAGCACGACCTTCGAACATTAGGCCTCACCAAGGCAATGACTTGTGACCGAGACCTTTGGAAATATGCTGTGTGTGATAAGACCCGGCAAGCCAAGTGAGACCATAATCCATGGCCTCTACCAAGAGTGTAGCCAGCCCACTTATGCATACCTTTCCTTCATTGGACATTAAACTCCGCTTGTGAAGACCTATTAAGGCAAGTGAAATCGAATTCGACAACTGGCACCCATGCCAACCTTTCCTTCATTGGACACTAAACTTGGCTTGTGAAGACCTGTTGGGGCAAGTGAATTTGAAATTGTGTTGGCACCTGTACCAGTGGGGTGCGATCATTGCCAGGGCAGCTGACTGGCTTCCGTGCCAGTGGCAGGTAAATAGCACCATTTGAGCATGATTGTTACCAGCATCACCTTCCTGGCACGTGAAAAAAAAAACATTCGAGCGAGATCATTGCCAGTGCCGCTGGACTGGCTCCTGTGCAGGTGGCAGGTAAAATACACCATT
>NC_069000.1:28132819-28134958 GCF_001194135.2 Octopus bimaculoides | reverse complement strand
ATTGGTTCATCTGGGATCTTGGATGGGAAGAGGTCAAGCTGTTTTTCAAAAACATCTACTCCCACTCCATGGAGATCTCTCCAATATTTTGGCAAGAAGTTAAATAGCTGTGGGCCCTTGAATCCCAGGCTTTTGTAGTACATTGTCCTCACTCTAGATGAGATAGCTGGGACTTTTTGAACAGTACAGTGATGTCTATTTCGAGGTCTTGTATGATTCTCAATTCCAAAGTTTGGTGCCAGCCCCTCCAGTATCTTCCACACATATATCACTGCATACCTCTCCCGTCTTTGCTCCAGGAAGTAAAGTCATAACTCTTTCAGCCTCTCCCAGTAACTCAGCTGTTCTATTGATGCAATCTTCATGTAGTATTGCTGAACTGCCTCAATTTCTGCTACTAATCCTACAGTGCAAGGTGACCACAATTGAGATCAGTAGTCTAGACGGCTAAGGTCAAATGTCTACAATATAGTTTCCTGGTCCCTTGTTCTGAGGGTTCTCAGAATTCATCTTGCACACTGCTACCATCTTGGTGACATGCCTGTGAAACGAGGCATCATTGCTATCAATCCTAAGTATTGTGACTTCTGAGCACCAATTAGCTGGTAGCAGAGGGCTTGGAATTTGCCTGCATTAAATTGCATGTTGTTGTCCTCAGCCCATTTATATATGGCATCTAAGTCTTTTTGTAGAAGAGTAGCATCAGAAGGTTCCTTGATTGCTTGTACTACTTTCGTGTCGTTGGCATAGCTAGTAAGTGTAGCTATCTGTGTAACTGATGGCATGTCTGAAAGAGCCACCATGAACAGCAGTGGTCCCAATACAGTTCCCTGAGACACTCCACTTTCTATTAAACAGAGCCCGTGGAGAGGGCTCTGTTGACTGTTACAGCCTGGTTTCTGCCTTTTTAGAAGTCATGCAACCATTCTTTGATTTTCCCAGTTATGTTGAATCGCTGTAGTTTGTAACATATCATCCCATGATCAACCTTATCAAAAGCCTTTGCAAAGTCGAGATATATCACAACTACATTTCAGCCATTCGTTAATTGTTTCAACACTCAGTCATAGTTTTGCAAAAGTTGTGTAAGGCAGCTTCTGCCTGAGTGACAGCCATGCTGGGTGTCAGGAAGCAAGTCATTATCTTCAAGGAACGCAATTAGTTTCATCCTGACAATGCACCCCATGACTTAGCTGACATGGGAAGTTAGAGAGATGGGGCTATAATTCTTAGCATCTGCTCTGCTACCTCCCTTATAGATAGGGTGTATAATGCCTTTCTTTACCTTTTTCGGAAGTCTCCCTGTTTGTGTGTTTGTGATTTTGTTACATTAACTCCACCGAAACTATCCAACAAACCTTCATGAAACTTGACACGGGTGTTGGACTTATACCCATGCATTCACTTACACACTTGGAATTTCTAAAAAATTGATTTTTAATCAGCATCAATTTTTCAAAAACCATAAATTACGGCATGTTTCGCACTAGCCATCATAACATCAATTTGAGGAAAAATACTCAATTTGATTAAAATGTTTCATGGGTGTAAACAGACAGCTTATTAACAGTAATCTATTCAGCATTTTGCTAATTCTTCATTTCAATGCAAATTGTTTTGATTTGCTAAAACTTCTTATTTCAATTCGTTGTTTTAATCCCCCAGCATTTCAGATTTTCATTAGGTAAGAGCATTTTATCAATATATATATATATATATATATATATATATATCATCATCATCATCATCGTTTAACGTCCACTTTCCATGCTGTCATGGGTTGGACGATTTGACTTAGGACTGGCAAACCAGATGGCTACACTAGGCTCCAATCTAATCTGGCGGAGTTTCTACAGCTGGATGCCCTTCCTAACGCCAAGCACTCTGAGAGTGTAGTGGGTGCTTTTACGTGACACCGGCACAATGGCCAGTCAGGCAGTACTGGCAACGGCCAAGCTAAAAATGGTGTATTTTACGTGCCACCTGCACAGGAGCCAGTCCAGCGGCACTGGCAACAACCTCACTCAAATGTTTTCTCACATGCCACCAGCACAAGTGCCAGTAAGGTGACGCTGGTAACGATCACACTCAAATGCTTAGCGGCATTTTGTCTGTCTTTACGTTCTGAGTTCAAATTCT
>NC_069000.1:28131103-28132809 GCF_001194135.2 Octopus bimaculoides | reverse complement strand
ATCACACTCAAATGCTTAGCGGCATTTTGTCTGTCTTTACGTTCTGAGTTCAAATTCTGCTGAGGTTGACTTTGCCTTTCATTCTTTTGGGGTTGATAAATTAAGTACCATTTACATACTGGGTCGATCTAATCGACTGGCCCTCTCCCCACCCCCTCCACCAAATTTCAGGACTTGTGTCTATTGTAGAAAAGTATATTGTGACAGTTACAGAATATAGAAAGAAGTGTAAAACCAATAACTATATAATCCAACCAAAATATCTCAGCTACACAAATGTAAACAGAACTACTATTTTGCCTTAAAATACATTGTACATATTCAGAGAACCCTCTTGGTTTAGTGATAGAGAACGTTTTTCTCATATTCTTTTACATGTTTCAGTCATTTGACGGTGGCCATACTGGAGCACCACCCTCTAGTTGAAGAAATTGATTCCTAGACTTATTCCTTGTAAGCCTGGTGCTTATTCTATTAGTCTCTTCTGCTGCTGAACTGCTAAGTTACAGGGACGCAAACACACCAATATTGGTTGTCAAGCAATGGTCGTGGGGGGACAAACACAGACACAAACACACACATATATACATATCATCATCATCGTTTAACGTCTGCTTTCCATACTGGCATGGGTTGGATGATTTGACTGAGGACTGGCGAGCCAGATGGCTGCACCAGGCTCCAAACTGATCTGGCAGAGTTTCTACAGCTGGATGTCCTTCCTAATGCCAACCACTCTGAGAGTGTAGTGGGTGCTTTTACGTGCCACCAGCACGAGGGCCAGTCAGGCAGTACTGGCAACGGCCACACTCAAGTGGTATTTTTTACATGCCACCTGCACAGGAGCCAGTTTGGCGGCACTGGCAACGACCTCACCGGCACAAGTGTCAGTAAGGCGACTCTGGTAACGATCACTTCGAATGGTGCTTTTTAAATGACACCAGCATGGAAGCCAGTCAGCTGCTCTGGCAGCGATCACGCTCAGATGGTGCTCTTAGCGCTCCGCTGGCACGGGTGCCAGTCATCGAATTTGCGAATTTGATTTGATTTTGATTTCACTTGCCTCAACAGGTTTTCACAAGCAGAGTTTAGTGTCCAATGAACGAAAGGTACACATAAGTGGGCTGGTTACACCCCTGACATAGGCCATGGGTTATGCTCTCACTTGGCTTGCTGGATCTTCTCGCACACTGCATATTTCCAAAGGTCTCGGTCACTAGTCATTGCCTTGGTGAGGCCTAATGTTCGAAGGTCATGCTTCACCACCACATCCCAGGTCTTCCTGGGTCTACCTCTTCCACAGGTTCCCTCAACTGCTAGGGTGTGGCCCCTTTTCACACAGCTATCCTCATCCATTCTTGTCACATGACCATACCAGAAAAGTCTCTCTTGCACACCACATCTGACGCTTCTTAGGTCCAACTTTTCTGTCATGTTTTTGTTCCCAACTTTGACCCTCTATAAATCCTAAATTCTATTTCAGAATTTATGGGAGCAACTGTCTTTGAAGACTCATATTGTCGTTGAATGCTTGAAATGAGGAGTAGATAGACAACCGACAACTGATGACGGGTCCTTCCTCTGTGTTTACTTGTCCTGTTTTCCATTTTTTCTCGCTGTTTATATAGTTAACTAATTTGTTTACGTATTTCATTTTATTTGCACTGTTGGTGATATCCTGTACCCATATATGCATGTGTATATAT
>NC_069000.1:28126797-28130152 GCF_001194135.2 Octopus bimaculoides | reverse complement strand
CACACACACACACACACACACACACACACACACACACACACACATTCATATATATATATAGAGCTATGTGTGTGTGAGTGTGTCTGTTAGTTTTTGTTTACTTATACACATCAAGAAATGAGCCAATTGAACAACTGTGTGGCTGTTCAATTTGCTAGAAGTAACAGCCAAATCTCTCTCTTACTATGCTCTTGTTAGTATTAAGGAAAGGGAAAATATAGAATTAATATTTTTGATTTTGTTCGGCTCTATGAATTTAATTTTTTTTTAAATGCTTTCATCCATTACTTGATACAAGTAAAAAGAAATTCGAAAACAGAGAAATTGTAACTTAACAAAAATATAGAAAGAGAAAGAAAGGGTTGTATTTGAAAGCCAAAAGATGATTTTTAGCTGAGGTGTAATTTTATAATTAAAATAATTTCAAAATTTAAATTTCGGAACATAAGACTTAACATGTTATCTGGTGTATGTCCAAATTCAAATGGGTAGAAGACCTAAAAAATATGTGTGTGGTTGGGCCTTTAATAGCCAGGGGTCAATTTCAGTTCAATCGAGAAAGGAATCCAAATACCTATTAGCCACTCCCTTTCACTCTCTCTTTCTTTCTCACTTCCTTTCTCCCTTGCTTGACAAATTTAAGTATCTTAATTTTCTCATCAAGATCATTGCTGCTTCGGTGGCCCAGTAGGCATGGGTGTTGGTTTCAAATCTCTTCCAGTAATTACAAGAGATCTAGTTAAAATTTTTTATTTCAGCAACAAATTCTTTCTCTTAAGTGTGACACACACCTCAGGTGCATACAAAAAACAAATTGGCATATTAATATTATTGATAATAATAATAGTAATAAAAATAAGACTGATATTAAATAGCGAAAGACACTAACAGTGAACACTCACAATAATAATAATAACGAGCACTCAGAGAGCGCAAACCTCTGCCAAGGCAACACCAACATCCTCTCAACAATTAGCCAGAGATGATTTTTAAAATCAGAATATCTGAAATAAACTCGACTGCCCTCACAGACGAGAATGCTAAAAATGAATCCAACTGTTCCCAAAAATAAAGTAAAAAAACAGGAAAAATAATCCAGAATCCTTGTCCTTTTACCAAATTGATCCCAAAATCTAATCAGTTTGTGCCAGTCACAAGGCCAAACATCCCTGAAAGTTTCATCCTCATCCATCCAGTGGTTCTTGAGATATCTTGTTCATGGACAAACAAACACGACTGAAAACAATACCTCTGCTTTCACTAAGGCAGAGGTAATAATGGTAGTCGTAGTAGTAATTGCAGTAATAATAATAATAACAATTATTTCTTTTATTAGTCACAAGGACTAACATGTGGCTAATAATAATGGTTTCAAAATTTGTCACAAGAGCAGCCATTTCAGTGGAGAAGAATAGTTGATTAATTCGACCCCAGTGTTTCACTGGTACATAATTTATTGACCCCAAAAGGATGAAAGGCAAAGTCAACCTCGATGGAATTTGAACTCAGAACGTAGTGACAGGCGAAATACTGCTAAGCATTTTGCCTGGCATGCTAACAATTCTGCCAGCTCACCACCTCACTACTACTACTACTACTACTACTACTACTACTACTACTACTACTAATAATAATAATAATAATAATAATAAGACTGATATTAAATAGCAAAGACACTAATGGTAAATACTCACATAATAATAAGTATAGCGCCAAAATAGGATCACAAAAAACGGTCTGATGCAAGTGAAAAAAGTATCATGGACATATACTGTGGTGTAATAAGAATAACCAATAATAACAACTGTCTTAATAATAACAATTGTTTCTACTATAAGTACAAGGCTTGAGAGTTTTGGGGAGGGGAGGTGAGGTAGAGGGACCTGGTTGATTACATGCTTGAATGCTACTTATTTTATCAACACTAAAAGTCAAAAGGCAAAGTAGACCTCAGTAGAATTTGAACTCAGAACATAAACAGCTAGAAGAAATCCCACAAAGCATTTTGTCTGAAGTGCTAACAATTCTGCCAGTTCCATGCTGTACTAATGATAATAATGAAATAATAATAATACTGATAATAATAACAATAATCATTCCTACTATAGGCAGAAGGTCTTAAATTTGTAGGGAGTGAGCAAGTCAGTTACATCAACTTAACTGGTATGTAGTTCATTGCCCTGAAAAGAAGAAAGGCTTGACTTTGCTTTTCTTCTGGGATTTGAACTCAGAACGTAAAGCCAGAAGAAACGCCACTAAAAATTTTGTCTAATGATAATGGTTTCAAATGTTGGCACACAGCCAGCAATTTTGAGGAAACAGGTAAGTCAGTTATATCAACCCCAATGTTCAATTGGTACTTAATTTATTAACCCCGAAAGGATGAAAAGCAAAGTCAACCTCAGTGGAATTTGAACTCAGAATGTAAAGATGGATGAAATATAACTAAACATCTTGCCCAGCGTGCTAATGATTCTACCTGCTCACTGCCTTGAATGACAATAATTGTTGTATTCCTCTCGGGAGACTCGCAGAGAAAAGACAACGAGTTGTACAATTTAATTATTACATTTATTATTCAATTACGTACAAAGAACGCACTCACCGAAAGTTCGATGCTAATAAACAAAAGTCATGTCCACCATATATATCAATGACATTTTACTACCACAGTCATTCAAAACAACAACAATGAAACAATGAACTCAGACGAACCACATTGACACACGAGACGTCAGACGAACAACTTATCCAACACTCCCTATAACACCTCCCCACTGAAATTGATGTTACACAAGAAGTATCAACAGCAAAGTCTCTCTTGGACCGTCTTGGGTTGTCTGGTCCAAACTCTGGAACGGGTAACATGGTCTTGGGTCTGGTTTGTCTTTGAGTTAGTGACACAGTTTCCGAGATCTCCATCGGGTCATCTGTTGCAAATTGAAATACAGTGTTTTCTGCATCACCAGCTTCATTGTCTTCCTCAGTTGTGTACCGTGGTCGCAGCTGTTCTCAGTGTCGTCTCCACATCGGGCCATGAGGTATGACCTTCACGTTAAAGCAGCGAGTACCCAATGACTTCTTAATGATTGCTGGTACCCATCGGGGATCTTTGTCTCAGCGAGGTCCATAGTATAGTGCATACACAGGATCTCCGGCCTTGTACTGCCTGGTAACTTTAGTGACATCAGTCGAGCCAGGAGTCACCTGAGACTTATATGCTTCCTTAGACTGTTTGCCTTGAGCAATGTGTGCTGGCGATGGCAGCAGAGAATCAATCCTTGTTCGTATCTGCCGGTGATTCAAAAGTTCACTTGGAGAGAATCCACAGGATGTCGATGTTCTCCGGTACTGC
>NC_069000.1:28122128-28122981 GCF_001194135.2 Octopus bimaculoides | reverse complement strand
ATCCTATCGGTGACGCCAATAAACTCTGTTGTATTCCTCTCGGGAGATTCGCAGAGAAAAGACAATGAGTTGTACAATTTAATTATTACATTTATTATTCAATTACATACAAAGAACGCACTCACCGAAAGTTCGATGCTAATAAACAAAAGTCATGTCCGCCATATATATCAATGACATTTTACTACCACAGTCATTCAAAACAACAACAATGAAACAATGAACTCAGACGAACCACATTGACACACGAGACGTCAGACGAACAACTGATCCAACAGTCCCTATAACAATAATAATAATAATGATTTCTTTTATTTGCTACCAAGGTGAAGGATGAGAGGGACAATACAAAGACAGACATAAAGTGTGGAGGTTTACATATAATG
The DNA here is from genome assembly GCF_001194135.2 of Octopus bimaculoides. Lineage (NCBI taxonomy): Eukaryota > Metazoa > Mollusca > Cephalopoda > Octopoda > Octopodidae > Octopus > Octopus bimaculoides. The sequence goes on along the minus strand of NC_069000.1, from coordinate 28,122,595 downwards.
AAATGATTAAAACAAAAAGAGGAACGTATACATGGTATACAATAAAACAAAGAATGGAAGTGTACATCATATCAATAAATTTACTCAAGGACAGCACCTCTCTCTCCACCCTCACTTTCCTGAAAAAGTCACTGAGGGCTCTGCTAAAGAGAAATGTCACTGTCCTCATTCCTTTCAGCTTTGTCCACCAGACAACCTCTTTTACCATTGCCAGATAAAGGAAAACTGCCTTGCCTGCCTGATTAAAGGAGGGTGGTGGGGCAATCATGTCTATGGACTTGTCTGAGAGATGGATTCATCCCACTTGTAGCAGCAGCTGTTCGACAGGACTCATGAGTAAGTAATGCTCAGACACTGAATGAGTGTGCAGAATGGTTTCATCGCTCTGCATGCAACTTGGACAAGCCCATCTGACAGCACATTCATACTTGTAGAGTTTATCTCGAACCAGTAGTACCCCCCCCCCC
>NC_069000.1:28114590-28122118 GCF_001194135.2 Octopus bimaculoides | reverse complement strand
CCCCCACACACACACCTGCCCCAGGCCAAGGACACCTGGAAATTATCCATAATAGTCCCCAACCAGAAAGTCCTCTGGAACAGATTAACCAGGTCCTTTTTATCAATATCAAGGGTCTCCCTGAGGATATCATTGCACTTCCCCACCACTAAAAGTGGGACATCCACTGATCCGATTGTCTGACTGGTGGAGGACTGTGAGTGTCTGATAACATTCTACGTACCAAATGCCCATTCTCAGTCTATCCTGCATCTAGAACTGCCGCTCCATCAAAAAGACAAGCTGCAGAAAGATGTGCCTCACAAATGGAGCCCACACACATTCACTGCCTAGAAATTGTGGTAGGTGGCACAAACAGAGCATGTGTCTGTGCATCAGAAATCACAGCATGCCTAAGCCACCAAACAGAGGGTTCTTGCAGCAGACTAACTGCTTAACAATTTAAACATATCCCTTCCACAAAAAAATGAACAAGAGACTCTCCAGCAGTAACTGGGGCAAGGTATGATGGTCAAGTGATAGCTTCCTCTCTGTCCATTTTTAGGTAAGACTGGTCACTCTGTTTGTCAATTCATCTCAGTTTTGTATGTGTGCCTAGAGTTGAATTGTTGGTGTAATCATAATCTTCAGTTGATCTGATGAGCTAGCTTTCTTTATCTGTATGTACAGTTGTATTGTATAATGCATAGCATGCATATTAGTGCAGACATAATTATTATACCCTGAAATTATTGTTTATTACATGAAGAAGGCTGCAAAATGGCCATGATCCTAAGGATGACAAGTGGTTAAATAAATATACTCTCATCTCATACCTCCTGACTTTTAATGGCTTATATGTGTGTGTGTGTGTGTGTGTGTGTGTGTGTGTGTGTAAGAGAGAGAGAGAGAAATTCTGATAAGCACAAGTTTATGTCTTTTGTTTATCATAATTTCTCCTACATTTGCTCTGTATATCATAAGCAGAAGCAGGCTGGATGATGATGCATGTACACACAAGATATTGTATACATCTATATATATATATATAAATGTGTGTGTGTACAGACAAATACATATATATATAATTACACATACACCAATATATACACATGAACAAGAACCTCTTGAAATATACTGATCAGTAATATACCCTAAATACACACACTCACTCACATAATTCTACTCCACTCTCCATCTATTCACCCTGTCAATCCTAATCTATTCCACAATAGAAGAAATGCTTAGTGATATTTCTTCTGACTCTTTACATTCTGAATTCAAATTTCAAATTCTGCCAAGATCAATTTTGCCTTTTATCCTTTCTGGATCAATAAAATGAGGACCAGATGAGTACTTGAGTTGATGTAATCAATTATACCCACTCCTTCCCCCCAAATCTCAGGCCTTGTGTCTAGTGGAAAAGGAATTATCATTGCTTTATCACGCAGTGTAGATGGAAAATGAACCAGAGTATTTAGGCATCCATCATGTCACAACAAGAACCTCAAATAGATAATACTTTCCTTAAAATGTGTGCTGTTCCTAACAACGCAAATTTTTGTATGACACCAATCTTGCATAGTATTCCCAAATGCTTTAAGAAGTCTTAGTTTCAGTGGGATTGACCCTAATACTCCAAATGCAAATGGCATTACTTTTATGTTACTATCTTGCATTCCAAACAATCTTGCCATCTCCACTTTCAAGTCAGAGCACTTGGTGGTTTTTTCAACTTCTTTACTCACAATATTCATGTCATTTGGTATGGCTATGGCAAAACCTGATAGTATTTGTCTTATTCAATATGACAATGTCCTGTTGGCAATGCTCAGTTACTCTACCATTCACAAAACTATAATCCCGGAATAGTGTTGCTTTCTCTTCCTCCTGCATTACTTTACAGTCCAATTCTCTATTACTTCATGTTGGTATTTATGGCATAAAAGGCAATGAAGGTACAAACATGGTAGTATCTATATTCTTTTTGTGTGAGGTTCTTACATCTACTTACCAAGTGGGTTACATTTCCCACATTTTTTTCATGGAGTCTGCATTTCTGGGTGTCTGAAGTTTTGTAGGTGTTATACTTCACTGAATTATTAGCAATAGCTTGGTCTCATGTTGAAATTACAGGGCTTTCAGTGGTATGCTTCAAGTCACCTTGTTTAAGCCATGTCCATAATGTTGTATTCTTCATATCCTGTGTATTTCTTTGAAACTGATCATGCATTCTCATTTCCAGATCTTCCTTTCTCTTCAACTTTTCTTTACCAAACATTTCATTTGTATTTATACCCATATCTTTTGCTGCATATTGGAACAACTTTTCATCACTGTTTGCCAAATATTCTGTAAGCATTCTCCTTTCACTCCTTATACAACAATCTACATTGATGAGACCTCTATCACCATTTTTTCTCTACATCTACAGTCTAATTATATTAGCTTTAGGGCGTAATGCTCCATACGACTTTCAATTGAACTTCGATATTTCTTCTCTAGTCCACCTGATGATGGACGTACTATATCTAACCACTGCAACTGCCCTGATATTTATTGTAGTGACGAGACTTTTAGTTGTGCTGTTATCTTATTTTATTTCATTTTGTGTGTGTGTATATATATATGCATGTGTCTGTGTATTCATTTGTGTGTATATTGCTTATATGTGTCTTGTTTATAGCTATATATTCTTTTATTCTTTTACTTGGAGCACCGCCTTTAGTCGGACAAATTGACTCCAGGACTTATTCTTTGTAAGCCTAGTATTTATACTATCGGTCTTTTTTGCTGAACCGCTAAGTTACGGGGATGTAAACACACTAACATTGGTTGTCAAGTGATGGTGGGGGAACAAACAGACACACAAATAGCATTATCTACCCCTTTACCTCCTCCTCCCCCTCCACCACCCCTACACCTTGCTCATCGTAATTTTCACCGTCATCTCTTTCTTCTTCTTCTACCTCCTCCTCTGCTACACTTAGATTCTCTGTCTACCACCTCTTCCACCCTCCCCCTCACAACCCCAAACTAGCTCGACTCAAACAATCCATACTTAACATATTAGATAAACGCCCTTCCCCATCATGCAACCTTACTAAATCCCAATTCCTGACCTTGCAAAACTTAAGAAACAAAAACCTCATCTACCTACCTTCAGACAAAGGGAAAGAATTCTGCATTATAGACAAACCCACCTACAACAAACTAGCTATCGAACACCTCAGTGACACCACACTATATGAAAAGGTTTACAACATCACTCCTCACCAACTGGAGTCCACCATCAACACCAGCTGGACCAACATCTGTCACCAAAGGAATCTCTCTACGAAGACTAGACTGAACTACACATCTAAAAACACCACCCTTCCACCATTTAATAAAAACCCCAAAACGCGGACCTAAGCTTAAAATCAGACCCATAGTATCAGGAATTAATGGTGCATTCTTATAAGATTTCTTCGCTCCTCTCTAAACTTCTCAAGCTCTTACTACATGCATTCCCTGGACATGTCTGCAGCTCCCATGAAATCTTCACAAGACTCAAAGATATCAACCCCTCCATACTTAAAACTAACAAACACCCTTTTAGTTTAGACGTGGTTTCCCCTCTTCACCTCTGTACCTGCTCTCCCGGCTGTTGATATCCTCATAGACCACATCACATCCTTATCTCCCCCACCTCATCTCTCCCTCCCTCCCTATCTCTGCCTTCATTTTCTCTCACCTCCCCATCCATCAACTTCCAACTCTTCAACCCCACACCCTCAGACATATGAGAGTAGCTAACCACTATAGTTGGTAACACCTACTTCCAATATAATGGTGTGATTAACAAACAGACTTCCGGCCTATCCATGGGATGTAGCCTTTCAGGCCTGCTGGCCATCACGTACATGGATGAGCTAGAATGCACAGCACTCAACAACTGCCACTCATGCATCTTCTTCTCCAGATACATTGATGACATCCTTATCATCACATCCTCCAGGGATGAGGCCATTAACATACACAGGACCTTCAATAACACCAACATAAACATCAAATTCGAGATTGAACATCCAGACGAATCTGGAACTCTCTCTGTACTCACTTTCAACTCAAGATCACAGAGGAAGGCTCCATATTTACCAAATTTTACAGAAAAGCCACTGATAGAAAACTTTCAGTCCACTACCAATCAGCCTTATCCGCCAGGGCCAAAGCCACATATGTGAGAAACGAGATTGCACGTATAAACAATTGCAGCAACGTAACTGACAAAGCCGTCAATACCAAACAGTTCCTTAGAGACATAACCTTGAATGGCTACCCACCATCTTTAGTTAAACAATGGCACCTAAAGAACATCAAAGTCAATAAACCCCGGAAGAACCATCATACTCCCAAGTCTGGTACATGCTTCCTAAAGCTACCACACTTTGATGACAGCGATACAACACGCAGTCTGCAGGGAAGGACTCGACATACAGATAGTGCACACCAGCCCTTCCCTGAGAAAAGCTCTGTCCAAGAACAACACCTCTCACTTCTCCAAGGAGTGCATATTGTTGAACTGCCCCATCAATGGCCCTGAATTGTGCCAGAGGACCTATGTTGTATATGAGATCATCTGTGGCAAATGTGATGCATCCTACATAGGAAGCACAAGAAAACTGCATATACACATTAAGGAACATGTGCAGGCAGACATTTCCGTGAAGAAACATCTACGGAAATGCCAGACACAGGAATTCACAACGCACACCAAGGCAATACAACGGAACAGGGGCAACCTTAGAATCTCTGAGGCTATTCTCATACACCAAAAGAAACCTAAGATCAACAACAGAAAAGAGTTACAGGAAGCTAGCTGGTTGCTATAGCAACACCTTTCCACACATGTCCACTCCACACATGCTCACACACACACATTGGCAACATTCGTCTAGTTCTTGAAAATGGGGTCATAACCCTGAAATATTGAATACAAAGTAAGTCTACATTAATTCATATATTTGTTTCCTCGTGATTTACCTTGCATTTACTTCGCATTGTTTTGGCCTTACCCACAATCCTTTTATACAATATATTCTGCACAAATGCTTCCTAGTAATTATTCCATTATAATATATACGTTTACGAAATCCATATATATACATACATATGGGTACAGGACGTCACCGACGGTGCAAATAACATGAAATACATAAACAAATGAGTTAAATACGTAAACAACGAGAGAAAAATAGAAAATGGGATACGTAAACACAGAGAAAGGACCCTTCATCAGTCGTCGGCTGTCTATCTACTCTTCATTTCAAGCATTGAACATTATGAGTCTTCAAAGACAGTTGCTCCCATAAATTCTAAAATAAAATTTAGGATTTATGGAGGGTCAAAGTTGGGAACAAAAACATGACAGTGAAGCATACAAGAAAACTGAATGAAGACAAACATGGAGGGTCGTTAGACCAGAATGAGAGGAAAATAGTGAATGCTGGGAGAAACATTTTTTTGGAAAGAGAAAAAGACGGAAGAGCGAGAGAGAAAAAAACACATCTGCTCTTTTGAATGTCCGTGCAGGAAAAGAAACATGGTCATGTGAAGAAAAGAAAGATGGACGATGGTCACGTGTGAGCAACGAGAGAATGAGAGAGAGAAAAAGAGAAAGAGGGGGAGTGAGAGAGAGGCTGATAGAATACAGTAAAGGAGGGAGTGAGAGAAAAAGGGAATTAGAGAAGGATGGAGGAAGAAAGCAGTACGACAAGCTTCTTTCAGATTCCGTCTACCAAATCCCCTCACAAGGCTTTGGTTGGCCAGAGGCTATAGTAGAAGACACATGCCCAAGGTTCCACGCAGTGGGACTAGCACATCCCCCCCCAAAAAAAACCCACTTTTTGACGTACACAATATTTTAATCATTTAGAAATATTTTTAACAGAATGTGATTTCAAAAATGTAAGTTGTTTGTGCAGTAAGTATTTATATTTTAGCTTTCTTTAAACAGACAATATTTTAATGTTCTTTTTTTAATTATTTTCAAGTGAATGGAGATCATTTGCTTATCATCCAGAGTTCGTCAATTTCTGTAAAATTTTTTATTCATTTACTTTTGTTTTAAAGTGAAAGAGAGAAGAAAGTGAAAGATGTATTTATGTATATATGAAATGGACATGAGTGTGAAAGAGAATGAGAGAGAGAGGGTGAAGGGGTGTGTTGTCATGTATACATACATCAATACATATGCATACATCTTTTTGGTATGTACGTGCATGTGCGTGTGAAAGAGAGTGAGTGAACATGTGTGTTCTCATGTATGTGTAAGTGAACTCTCTCTCTCACACACACACACACAGACACATCCATTTCATATAAACGTTCATACATGTTTCACTTTCTCCTCTCTTTCACTTTAAAACAAAAGTAAATAAATAAAATTTTTTTACAGAAATTAACAAACAAAACCAGCTGATCTGGATGACAGTTCTGAGAGTCAAAGCAAAAGATCACCCCAAGGGAATACCATTACAAAAAATTTTTCAAGTGCATTCAATGTATTTCAGCTCCAAAGATTTGGCTGCTATTTCTAGCACACCCTGCTACCACGTAACAGCTATTTGTAATAAAGGACCCAGAATACCTGTTACAGGGCATGCAAGAAATAACAGCCAAATCTTTCCTTTTCTGGGAAAAGGAGCCATTTACGTGTGATTTCAATGTCACATTCATTGAAAGCATGCAAAATAACCTGAAAAAGATAAAAAACCCACAAAACAAAATTCCGTTGCTGGGAAACTCAGACTTTCCAGGTGACCCAACGGGTCATGGCGAGTCGCCTCCCTATAACAGTGGAGTACTCACAGTATATTGTTACTGTTATGTAAGCCTATCTCTGATATTAGACATGGAGTTAGAAAAGTGCAATAGGTCCACTGACACGACTAAAAATTCATATCCATTGCTTGCTGGATGATTATATCATTGATTACATAACACAGCACCTCCAGTAGATACTGTACATTATTTTTTTCCTATTGTATCTCTACAGAATAATTTTGTCAGTCACTTAGTCCTAGCAGGGTAGATCAGTTTATTAATGTCCAATAGCATGAGATGTCCTACCTCAGTTTGATATTTTCCATTAGAAATAATTCCATAAGTATGAAGAAATTATGAAGAAACTGCTAAGATTTTATATAAAACATTATAAGTGCCAATTTGAATTAGGAAAAATATATGGTTTGCAACCCATCAGTGGTTTGTTGCTGCTGTTTTTCTATCTCAATTTCCAGCTTATCATCATCATCGTTTAACGTCCGCTTTCCATGCTAGCATGGGTTGGACGATTTGACTGAGGACTGGTGAAACCGGATGGCAACACCAGGCTCCAGTCTAATTTGGCAGAGTTTCTACAGCTGGATGCCCTTCCTAACGCCAACCACTCAGAGAGTGTAGTGGGTGCTTTTACGTGTCACCCGCACGAAAACGGCCACGCTCGAAATGGTGTCTTTTATGTGCCACCCGCACAAGCCAGTCCAGGGGCACTGGCAACGATCTC
>NC_069000.1:28109047-28111562 GCF_001194135.2 Octopus bimaculoides | reverse complement strand
CTATGATGAAGCACTAGTCTGATCTTAAGTACTCTGTCACTTACTCTAACGACCTCGATTACCTTATCCACCCATTTCTCTGCTAGAAGTATTCCTACGCCCCCGACCCTGTCAGTGTTCCCTGCCCAGAAAATCTTGTACCTGTGTTCTTTGCCTGTGAGGAACCTCGCAGAACCTCCTCACCATCTTACTTCCTGGATGCAGCACATATCTACGCGTCTCCGTTCAAACATCTCAACAATTTCACCAGATCTACCTTTCAGCGTGCCGACGTTGAGAGTGCCAATCCTAACAGTATGGGTGTTGGGGGTGTGGGCCTGTTTGATTTATATTAAAATATAAACAGTTAATAAATGTAAGTCTGTTTCTTATGTATTAATTATCAAAAACAACACTACAAATAACTTGTTAAAAATGAAAGTGTATGTTGAACAATGTAGTCATGGATATGCAGAAAAAAAAAAAAGAGAAAAAAAAAGAAAATCAGGATGGCTACACCAGTCAGAAATAACCTTAGGTTAAACAACAAAACAATAATGTGTCATTTTATATTACAGTTTATTGCATGATCTATGTTTCTTATATGTTGAACTTCACAGTAACTATATCACTTCTTCATCTGAAATCAAAGAAGAGATTAGTTTAGTGACAAACAAAAAGGTAGATCTTTTTTCTAGCCAAGGAAAACAACTTTGTTAAGAAAAATATAATTTTAAACTTAATTTATAATTGTTTATAAAACCTCAGTGAATCAAAGATGTGGTTCAGTTTGGCTTCTGAGAAGGAAAAACAAAAAACAAAAAAAACAAACAAACCAGAAACAACAATAGAGATAAACATTATATTGCTCTATTGGTATATCCAGAAAAAATCCAACTTCAAATGAACTTTTCCCTATTATTAAGAAACAATACAAAAACTAAAAGTACCACCCCACTTACAGAGGTATGAGTACAGGAGACTTTAATGAAAAGTTTAAATCTCTCAGTCCCTAGAAATATCAGTCTGACAATTCTTGATGATCTTTCATTGCAGACAAGAACACACACATATATTACCTAAACAGCATGACAAAGATTAATTTGTTAATTCCCAACAACGCTAAAGTACGATCTGTGCTGAGTAGCTGCACACACCCATGTGCTGATGCTTCATATACAAACCTCTTGGACCAAATCCAGATTCAATCATCAACTGGCTCCACCTACTGACTTGTCAATGCAGTATTCTTCGACTCTTCTTTAACTGCTACAATGGCCTCAACACCTTTCAGTAGGCTAGCCATACACCCTCACTAAACAAGCCCACCTGTCTCTCTTCTTTAAGTACTCTTACTGTGTTTCACTTTCTTCACTAGTTCTTCATACCCAGGGCTGCAGCTGTTTAAAATATTCTTCCCTACCCAAGATATATCTGTAGGCATTGACCTACAAATATTCAAGTTGAATAATCACTGTCATAAGTCTAAAAAGACTTGCAAAAGTCATGAGTACTTCCCCACTTCCTTCACTAACTTATAAAAAATTCAACTCAGCCTTTAGAGTATTGCAGAATAAAGATCAAATAACAGTGGGCTGAATCACATTTGCAGAACAATAATTCTTCAGTCAATGATTTATACATGCACAAACATATGTTTAAGAATAAATTTAGATACATACCATGGCCATTACACATTTATGAAGAGATCTGAACTCTTTCAAGCAGTCATCTTTTTTCAGATTATTTTTACTTGCAACACATTTCCCATACATCAGTACCTACAACAGTAAGAGAAAGAAGAATTTTCAGTGCTTAACTTAGAAACCTTTGATTTGTTTGTCTCTTCAGTACCTTCCATTTTCATGCATGAAAATGATCAATCGCTTTAGGAAAGGACTTGTTATCTTTTCTAAGCATAATTTATGTCTAAAATGCTATTTGGTTTAATACTACTGGCTGCTCATTGGGTACCTTTAATGGAGTTTGCTCAGCTCTGAGAATTCAGACCAGGCCATTGGCTCCTTTCTTGTCTATGCTTCTTCATTGCATTAACAAGCATAAATGTTTAGGTTATCCTCAAGAGCATTAACAATGTAAGTGAAGTGTAACAGCTACAAGCATAATCCTTTAGCTGTCTTCAGTGATTCACTCTGTTGAGAGCAGTGTTGCCAACTTAAAATCAGAATTTTATGCTAAATTTCAATAGAAAAAATATTTTTAAAAAATGCTAAATATGATTAAAAAAATGAAGTAGTTGTACGCTGTCAACTTAATGTGACAGTCCCCTAACCCTCCTCACAAAACTATCTGACTAACGGGAACGTGAAACTCTGAGTAATAGGTTTTGTGATATTTTTGATGTTTTATAATAAAGCATATTACAAGTCTTGGTTTCAAAGCAACAAAAATATTGAGATTAAAGTGAAATTTAAATGTTGCAGCGAAACCAACTGTTTCTGTTTGTGTGTGTGTGTGTGTGTGTTCTTGAATGGCTTACAAACATCTATGCTTCAATTGTTTTTGTTAATACCAT
>NC_069000.1:28102381-28108575 GCF_001194135.2 Octopus bimaculoides | reverse complement strand
GACGACTCGGAACATTCACGATGTAAATTTTCCGAGTCCTTTCCCCCACCCACCCCGTTGCGATCGCGCATTCTTTTATTTCATATTCGTTTACTACATATTGTTGTACACTTATTACTTTTTTTTTTTGCTCGGGTCAAACCCTTTAGTTTGCGTTTCTTTTACTATTTATTTCCCCCTTAATTTTTATTTACTTTTTTAATCATATCAAACTGAACAATTACCTCCAATTTGATATACTTAATAGCGATCGAAATATAAAAAGCGACACTTTTCTATACTGAATCATAGTTGTTAAATACAAAAGTTTAAAATCTTACATTATTTTCGTGACAACTGCAGGTTGTGTACACATTTGGCATTTTATAAAAAAATATAGGTGATCTTTCCGGACTAGTACCGAAAGATCGCCAAAATATATATTATGATAGACATATAATAGGCATTTTTCTTTCTTTTAAAAACAATTTTGTTTGTTTTTTGTTACCTCGGCACTGCAGCGTGTAAGGCCATTGGTAAATCTCGCAACACGATGTTCTAACTGTTCAATCGTCATTATGGAATAAATCCTTTCTTCTTTTGTCACAACAGGAGTATAATATAGAATCGGGGAGCCTTTCCAATTTAGTCATTAACGAATGTTAAGCCTCCATAACAAATGCATAGTTTCGGATATATACCTCTTTTGAATTTCGTTTCTACGCGTGTCGTTTATAATACTTTTCTAATATTTAGGTCATGACAACATTAGAAGGGAAGTTACTCTAAGTCATTTCCTTCCAAATTATGACAAATTAGAAAGTAGAAAAGGTTTGAAGGTGGTGGGTGACTTCAATACGAAATAATGCTGATGCGCTTGCTATGTTTTGTTAACCTAGAAAACCATGTGGTTTTAGATTGTTTGATATGATTTCTAGCAAGCTGGCAAGAAAATGGGTAGTTTATTGTTCAAATATTGTTATCAAGCAATAAGATACCACTACGTAACTTACCGCTGTTTGATGTGTATACACGGCTATTAAATATATATAAAAAAAAAGAAAAATCAAGAACGAGCACCTGTGTTCGCTCCTGTTGCTAAGGACGCATCTCCTATAGAGCATTGTGCAATAGATAAACTAAGTAGTATTTCAGAAGATAATTTGGACTGAGTTCAAAAATACGAATATACATTGAGTTATAGGCCTCCCCATATCAAAGAATGGCAGTTGTTCCACTTCGGAATGTACCAGCAGAACTGAAACAATATTTGGTACATCATAGAATTCCAGACATATGTGAGGTATAAACTATAACTTATTCTCATATTAGTATTACTTTAGTGTCCCATCTAGACTAAGTAGTATTTAGAATGCCTGCTATGCACACACACTAAGAATTTCGTACGAATAATTTTGTTGCTTACCCATGTTTATCGATTATCTGCTAATCATTCGTTTCGGGAGAAAACCAAATTTGTTTACTATTCTATATTTTTTGAGATGAGGAATTACGTACATTATTTACAATGGACAGATAGGTGTCCTCATCTTGTTTGTTGTCATCACGTAGATAACAACAAACAAGATAAGGACACCTATCGTCGTCCATTGTAAATAATGTACAAATATGTCTGGGACGCTATCTCTTTTGACTTCAGGAAAATATTTAGTTTCAGTATTGAAATCTCTTTGTAAACATATATACTCGAAGTATACTTAAGATAGGTTTCAACTATTATTGGCTGAATAGCACTACGTAGCAGTGTAGGGAGGGGTCATTTATGTCATACTTTGGGATATCATTGCCCACTTGAGTCGAGATTTGTTGAATGCCGAAATATATTCCTGTCTCGATGGTTTGTCTGATATCTTCTGGAGGAATTTGTTCAGGTATTGTTTGAATGTTATCATCCATAATTTTTTTTCCGGTCAATGCTGAGTAAAGCAGAACCAGTTGAGGTTAAGAAAGAAACAAAAACCAATTGTGTCGCAATGTGATGTGAATTCAATTTCTGCATGGGACAAGTAACACGATGCAGGTTGGGCTAGTTTTAGGTGACCTATGAACTGATACTGACATTGTTTAGACAGTGAAATATTTTTCACATTGTACAAACGCTGGAGTGCTCAAGGCAGCATTGGAGAAACAATACTTGAACTTTTAGAGGTGATTTCAATCGTCAAGGCCTGTCACACTACTAATTTATTTATTTGGGATTGACTTCTGGGGTGCTTCAATTTTTATAATCTTTTGTTTTGTGTAGGAAAACCACAATAGGCTGTAGTATTTATGATAAGATCTAGCAAACCTAGATATGGTATTCTCTTGAATAAAAAGTCCCTATCTTTTCTAAAGGTGAGGAGAGGTGGAGCAAGAAAGATTGGAACCGTTGTGGTGTCAGAAAATAGAATTCAGAAGTTGGAAATGAGTTTGTCTTTCAATGAAAGGGTAGATGGCTGGAAGGTGGGAGTTGAATACAGTCTGTAGGTGTGCTTAAAGAGGGTAGGAGAGTAGTGGCATAGTTGAATGCAGTGGTGTACAGGTTCTACAATCAATCGAGAGTTCCCCGGATTCAGGAAGAATTGTTACATTTTTTTACATTGTGATTTAAAATCTGAATCAATGTTGCAGAGCTGGCAAAAGCAAAGGAATTGAGAAAATGATATAGATTTAGTGTATTTGGGATGAGAGGGAGAGTAGTGCAAGTAGTTGTGGGAGTCTGTCGGCTTGTAGTGGATGGAGATAGTCTGGTGAATATTGTTAGTAGTGATGGAGATGAATAATCTTGGGTAAGACATTAAACTGGTGAGGTTTGGAAGTGTACAAGACTAAGTGAATAAACTATAAAGAAACCTACAGAACGCAACAAGAAACCAGTACTATGTGTTTCTCAAAGAAAATCATGAATCTTCAGGCATTGGTATTGAGATTCATGATTGCTGACACATGAAACAGGAATGGTACTTGAAAAGAAAGATATACACATTTACACACATGTATATCTGTATATATTTATATACAGATATTTATGTAAACACATACACACACATATAATATATGTACTTGTGTATGTGTGGTGTGTCGTGCATGTGTGTGTATGTATGTGTGCTTATTTGGTTAAGTCATGTTTTCTCCCCCCCCCCCACACACACACAAGCACACACATACACAGGTCCAAACTTTCTTGCTATATGTAATTCTTTTTGTCACCAAAAAGACTACAAGAAACTTCAAGTAGCAAGGGTTTGAAGGATAAACTTTAAATGAAAAGTAAACTTTGATACTGACTCATATACACACTTATAGAAAAGAAAGTGAGAGAGGTGGGGTGTTAGAACTTAAAGCTATGTTAGAATTACCAAATGCTTATATGTTTGGCAAAACATCAAACTCTCAACTGAGATATTTCTTTTTGTGTGTGATTGTAAAAGAAAAAGAGTGAGAGTATGTTTGTGTGTAGAATTGTGTTGATTAGGTAGAAAAACTGAAAATTATTAAATGTTTCTAGATTATCCATAATGTTTGACCCCCCCACCCCCTTTTAAATTATATTTGTTGGTCTGAATATACAATTACCTTTTGAAGCTTCCATTAGAGCTATTTGCCTTCAGTTATGCTCAATAGCCACAATTCCCACCTTGGTCAATACTTTGGAGGGAAATGAGTTCTTCCAGGCTGACATTACTCTAATCTGATTCATTACAGAGAGAAGCCATTAGGAATAAGTGAACATTCTACAAAAGTAATGGAATATTCAAATTTAATTAAATGAGGAATGGGAATAATTGAATGAACTTGATGTGGTTAATGTTGAATTACAGTCAGATTGCAGCTGAAGGGGAAAGCACTATTTGTGAAGTATGACTGGATAAAGTGTTTGATATACAAAAGAGATGGAGTGAAACCTAGTGGTGATACCAGTAGGATGTGAGAGAAGAGAACTGTTGAAATTAAAAAGTGATTGTGGAGAGATAACAATAATTGACTATACAAAATTTTTCTATTTTGTCTCCTACATTTGAAAAAAGTAGACCTTTTCTAATATTGTTAATAGAATAAAGCTATAAAAATTGTACAGTACAATTGGAGTATAGATTTGAGATAGTGTAGAAAGCAGACAGACTATAACAGAACTTAATTAACAACAGCAATCAAAGCAACTTTACATAAATGTGCTTATAAGAAGGTACATAGATATTTTCATATTTTCATAATGTAATGCAGAATGTGTTATTAAAAATGAATATGTCTGTATTTGTAAAGTGAAAATGTTTTCAAGCAGACAATGGGTAGCAGGCAATATCAAGGTAGAAGTTAAGTGCTAGTAAGAGAGAGTGAAAAGAGACAGCTTGCATGTGGCTACCAATGATTGTTGTAAGAATGAAAAATTGCGTGTTCTTTTTAAATAGCCAAATAAAAAAAGGTTCACAAACTATTTATTCTGAGTTGATAAAATTCCTAATACATGTAACAATGATAAAACTTAAATATTTTCTGCATAAGAGCCTCTCTTTATGATCTACAAGTAAAAGTAGCTATATCTCCCTCAAATATCACCCTACTGTTTTAGGAAAATAAAGGACATATTGAACAATATAGTTCAGTGTTCTCTTAAAAAAGTAGGATTGCCATGTCTGAAATAGTTTTGATCAAGACCTACTCAATCAGGATTGACATGGAACTAAGTAACAACAGGATAAAGCAGCTTAGGAGGCTCTTTATTTTGTTTTTAATCTGTCAACCAGTTTAACTGCACTACCTGATCCTTTGAAAGAGTCAACCATGTTGAAAGACTGATAATAATCTATTAGTCATGTTTTCTTTCTTTTTATTTATTTATTTATTTGCTCCACTAACCTCAGAAGTCCTTCAAAAAAGCTATGGACTCTGGCTAAGCCAGTATTTCAAATGTATTTCCTTATTTTAGTGACTACAGAAATCTTTAGCTGGATGTGACCTGAAAACTCATAGAAATGTAATTAAATATTCAATACTTTCCTTCTACTCTTAGCGATTTTATGAAGTAGTTTGTTAACTTCTAATTAAATATTTTGAATATAATCCCTTTACACCCAGCCAATAAACCTTTTGCCTCATACTAAAGATTTTACGTATAATCTTAAAAATATACAAGATCTAATTAAATAACTGATATATTTCAGGCATTGATGACTGCTTTAGCAATGATGTGCCCAGAAGATCCTTACCTGTTCATTATCAACAAACTTTTGCATATCAAAGAACAAGGACTTCAATCTGTTCGTTGGTAAGATTAAACATCATGTTACCCTTTTCAAATATTTGTACTTAGCTGAATCAACTAATATCTCTCAATGTCTTTTACACATTGTGCTGCAAGAAGCTTCCTTCTCCAAACCCTCTGTTTTTACCTTTTGATATTTGAAGTTAATCTAGTACCCATTTTGAACATTATAACCTGGACTTTGAATGTTTTAGCAGGAAGCCTTTTTGGACCAAGTCTCTAGTCTGTGGATAACTTGTGAGTTGTGGTTTTCTGCTCACTTTTCCACTGCCAATTTCAAAGCAACTGCAAAATTTAGTGACGCAACTACAGAAAACAAATATTTCTATTGGAATTTTTAACTACTTGGTTCATAGATCAAGAAAAGTGTTTATTTCTTAGGCTTTTCTTTCAAATAA
Organism: Octopus bimaculoides; assembly: GCF_001194135.2. NCBI lineage: Eukaryota > Metazoa > Mollusca > Cephalopoda > Octopoda > Octopodidae > Octopus > Octopus bimaculoides. The sequence continues at coordinate 28,102,932 of NC_069000.1, read as the reverse complement.
TTAATAAATTCTTAAGAGATGTTACAGCTTCTAAGAGACATTAAGATTGACTAGCTAAGATAATTTCTCTCTCTCTCTCTCTCTCTCTCTCTCTCACATTTCTTTTTTTTTATGCTATTAGATTAAAAAGAGGCTTTTTCTAGGGTGGTTGGAGCACATGCAATTATGCAATTAACCCTTTTAATACTGAGTTACCTGAGATCAGATTTCATGTGTAAATTATTGGGAAGAGAAAAATCATTAGTTGAGATGGAGTTCCAGAAGGGTACAGTTTTGGAGAATTAGAATTAGCCAATTTTTGAAATGTTTAAAAGTGAAATGATAATTGCCAACCACAAATTTGGAAGTTAATTTTTTAAATCTTTTTGTTTTGGCAGGGACATGTTTCTTGATGAGACTATTAAATCCAGGAGGGCGTTGTATAAATGCAGATTTGAATTTTCTTTTGAAGAGGATGAAGATGAAAATGTATGAGATAATATCTCTGTTTATCACTATACTCTCTCTCTGTATATATATATATATATATATATATATATCCCTCCATCTAT
>NC_069000.1:28094428-28102371 GCF_001194135.2 Octopus bimaculoides | reverse complement strand
CCCCCCAATTATTCCTGGGAAGGTAGTGGGAGTACAGTTGTCAGATAGCTCCTCCATAAGGGCCTAAACAACCGTCATTGAAAAGATTATTATTATTATATAAAGAAAAGATTATATTTTCTGGCTGGATTCCTAAATGCCATCAACTGACATTATTGATATTATCCAACCATCTCATTCTTGGTCTACCCCGAAGCCTCCTGCTGGTTTGCTTGGCTTGTGATTTTCTCCTGTGACATTCTAATCACATGTCTGTAGTACCAGAGCTATGACCTCTCAATGCAGAGAAGTAGCAGCTTGATCTGGAGAGCCTCCATTATCTCCAAGTTGCACACCTTGTTGAGTAATGTTACTCCAGAGATCCCTCAGTGGAACCCCATTTCAGCCACTTATATTTGTGATTGTACTCTTTTGGTCATTATCCAACACTCATGACCATAGGTGGGGAGAGGCATGGACACCAAATTGAAGATAGCAAGTTTGGCTTTTTTTACAAATATCTTCTCTTCTGAAGATAAATATTGAAGCTAGTGCATTACTTTACCAGCACCTACAATTCTATAGTTCAGCTTCCTACCTCTTTTCACTCATGAATATGGTCCTAAGATACTTAAATTTCTCCACTTGCCTCAGTGATGTTCCACTAACTTGCAGAGTGCAATGGGAAGACTTTCTTGAGATTATCAATGTTTCAGTGTTTGCAGCACTAATTCTCATCCCATCTTTGCATCCCAGCTGCAAAACTGTTCATTGCATACTGGAGTTCATTTTTTGCCAAGCCAAGTAACATCATGTAGTCTGAAAATATCAGCTCACTGCTCTTACACCCACTTCCACAATTACTGCACATGTCAATTGTTTTGTTTAGTTTTGTATTTTGTTTTGTTTTGTTTGTTTGCATGCATTCCTGCATGTCTGTTTGTGTTTGCAATTTTCCATTAAATTATACTGGGAATCAAAATAGTCTATATTAAATATCTATTAAAATTGCTCCAGAAGACTGGCTTAATATTTCATGCACTTGTTGCAATCATCAAAGGAGAAAAGAAAATTAGTGACGTCTTATTAAGTAGGAAGGCAGACAAGTCACAAATCCCTTCAGGTAGATGGCCCTGCTTGATCTGTAGAAAAGATGTAGATAGAAACTCCATAAGATGTACCCAGTATAAGCTATGGACACATAAGAGGTGCAGCAACTGGGAAGATAGTTTTTGTGTGTGGCAAATGTACAGGGGCAATAAACACTGAAAATGTGCAGAATACAGCTTCTGTCACATGTCAGGGGCAAAAACTAGAAGTAGTTGATAGCTTCTGTTACCTAGGGGACCAAGTCAGTAGTGGTTGGAGAGCATAGCTGCTAGAATAAGAGTAGCCTGAGCAAAGTTTAGAGAGCTCCTACCTCTGCTGGTGACTCTTGCTCAGAGTAAAAGGTAGACTGTATGACGCATTTGTGCAAACAGCCATGCTACATAGCAGTGAAATATGGGCTGTAACTGCCGAGGATGTGTTAGCTTGCAAGAAATGAAGGTAGTATGCTCCACTGGATGTTTAATGTCAGTGTGCGTACACGACAGAGTGTAAGTGCCCTGAGAGAAAAGGTGGACACAAGAAGCATCAGATGTGCTGTGCAAGAGAACGACTGCACTGATATAGTCATGTGTTGTGTATGGATGAGGAAGACAGCTGTGTGAAAAAGTGTCATCTTTTTTTGGTAGATGCAGCAAATGTGAAATGAATGAGTGATAGTAAATTAAATGTGAGGACTAACCTAACAATACTAATAAACCTGCCAATTGCTGGCAAACTACGACACAACCCTTCTTAGCCTTCACAGGTCCAGACACATTCATGTAGAAATGAAACAACCATGAAACAGCCTTCCCACCAATTCCAGTGGATTCCAAAATTTTAGAGCTGCAACCATAAATGTGAGCACAATGAGAGGTAGATCTAATAAGACTGTGGAAATGCTAGAGAAAAGAGAAGTGGATGTATGCTGTGCACAAGATCTTCAACTAAATACCCCATGGGCAAAACACAGAAGTACAAATTTTTCTGGATAAATAATAATGCCAGCAATGGTGAGGGCTGATATACTGTTATCTGAGAAATGGATAGATAAAGTAATTGAGGTAATCAGGGTATGCAATAGGATCATTGAGATGAGACTAACTGTAGGCATAAGCAACTCAACAGCGACTCTCAGCATATGCCCCACAGATGGGATTAACAGAAGTACAGAAAGATTACTTCTATGAGACCCTCTTGCAGGTTACCTTAATGACAACTGACAACAACTTCATTATTGTGGATGGCGACTGCATCAGTCATGTCAGCCAACAAGCCAATGGCTTTCATGATATATATGGAGGCTATGGATATGGTGAGAGAAATGAGGAGGATATAAGACTTCTAGAGTTCTAGGATGCAAATGATCTAACAATTTGCAATACACACTTTAGGAAATCAGCCAACCACCTCATCACCTACCAATCTGGCAAATACACACAAACCAGATAGAGTAAGTTCTCATTAGGAAAAAAGACGAGCTATGGTGAATACCAAAATCTTTTCTGGCAAAGACTGCATTGCATGACACACTGAACCCAACATCACCATCAACGGGCAATGACTGAACGCAGTGGACAAGTTCACCTACCTTGGCAGCACATTCTCTAGAAATGTTGGCGTTAATGACGAAATCACTGCCAGACTCGCCAAGGCAAGCGCTGCTTTCAGCAGGCTACACAAGACTGTCTGGAACAGGAGGGGGATCACCATCATGACAAAGATCAAGGTGTACTGGGCTGTTGTTCTCACAACGCTGCTTTACGGCTGTGAGTCCTGGATGGTCTACCAGCATTATGCCAGGAAGCTGAACCACTTTCATACAATATGCCTCAAGAAACTTCTTGGCATAAAGTGGCAGGACAGGATCCCGGACACCGAGGTACTAATACGTGCTAACCTGCCCAGCATCCATACCATCTTGATGCAGTCTCAGCTTTGCTGGGCAGGACACGTAGCTCGCATGTCAGATGATCAATTACCAAAAAGATTGCTCTTTGATGAACTGCAAAAGGGAAAGCGCTCAGAAGGCGGCCAGAAGAAGCGCTTTAAGGACACACTGAAAGCCTCACTGAAAGCCTTCAACATCGACCATGACACTTGGGAGCAGTCTGCTCTAGACAGAGAAAGGTGGCTAACAACCCTGTAACAGGCACTACCATTCCCTGTCCACGCTGTCAAAGACTCTTTCGGGTGCAGATTGGCCTCACTAGCCATCTGCGGACTCACAAAACAAGCCCACCCACTCACACCCAAGGATGACAAGATGGTCTTCGCCGCATCAACGGACAAACTACAAAACTACATGCATGACACAAATTAGTGGCTAGTGACTTCAAAGTTGGGGCTAGGAAGACACAGAAATCAATGACAACATGGAGAAGAAAGATATAACTAAAAGATCCCATTATTGGGTACAGATTTAGTGAAATTCTAACTGATACATGCAACTGTAGGGAGATAGATTTAGATATCTTACTATAGATGTAAACAGAATTTTAAAGAAATAACTTGCTCCTGGTTATGGAAAAGACTTGTGGCTGGACCAAGCCAAAAATTACATTGTGTTGGAATGATATGGTTGTTAGAGCTGTAAAGGTTAAGAGACAGGTATGGAAAGCCTAGAAGGAAGGTATTTGTAGGAAGCATTACCAAATGGCTAGAAGAGCAGCTAAACAACAAGTATATTTAATGAAGAATGAGGCAGAGAAGAGGAGATATGCATATGTCTTACAACATGAGAATTAAAAGCACAAGGTATTTAGGATCAGAAGACTGTGTGTGAGAGAACTGAGATTTAATTAGTGAGAAATATATTTGGAATGACAAAAGCTTGCTTGCTATTGATATGGAAGAAAAGAAAGTGGCATGGAAATACTATTATGAGAGATTGTTGAATGTGGAGAGTGAATGAGATAAAGACGGGCTACTTTATGCTGAACCTGTAGACTGACCAGCAATTCAAGTTGATAGCTGCATAGTTGATAAAACAATTAAGGACATGGAGAGAAGAAAAGTGATAGGCTCATCATGGATAGTTGTGGAGATGCTCAAAGTATTCAGTTAGATAAAATTCATGATTAGCACCTGGATAGTTAATCAAATTATACAAGAAAGAGTCATACCCAATGACTGGTATTGCAATGTCATTGTAAACTGCTGCAATAGCAAAGAAGATGCCTCAGAGAAGCAGTTATAGAGGAGTCAAATTAATGGATCAAGTTATGAAGGTAACAAAGAAGGTCATGGCTCAATTGATTCATGACAGGGTAGTTTGGTTTTGTGCCTATGGATGCAATCTTTCTAATGAAATCTTTCAACTGCAAGAGAAATACTTCGATAAGAGTAAACCATTATTCTTGGCTTTCGTTGACAGGGTACCATGTACAGTAATCTTGTGGTCACTAAGGAAATTAGGCGTTGGTGAATGGCTTGTGAGAGCTGTACAAGTCATGTTTAAAGACACAGTAAGCAAAGTGAGAATCAACAATAACTTCAGTAGTAAATTTAGTGTAAGGGCTAGAGTCCATCAAGCCTTAGTCCTCAGTTCCTGTCTATTCATCATAGTCCTATGAGGCATCATAGAGGAGTTTAAGACTGGTTGTCCATGGGAACTCATATATGCTAACGATCTAGTTTTCATAGCTGAATCTCTAGAGGAAATTCCAAGCATTGAATTAAACTTAGAATTGAGAGGTCTGAAAGCAAACTTAGGAAAGATGAAGGCTTTAGTAAGTAGGAAAGAAGACAAGACCCTGGTACCTTCAGGGAAATGGTATTACCCAATATGTGAAAAAGGTGTAAATATAAACTCCATATGCTGTACCTAATGTAAAGCTGTAGGCAAAGAGATGTAGCAGAATCACAGGCATAAAAACAACAAACATAAGCTTCATATGTGCTCGATGCAGTGGAGCAGTATGTTTAATGAACACACTAGAAGTAGACTTTCATGAATGCCTGGATGACTTATTAGATGTAATTGATAGCTTTTGTTACTGAGGAGATGTAATCAGCAAGGGGGAGGGTTGCTGTGAATATATAGTCGCCAGAATAAAAATGGGTTGGAGAAAGTTCCTTGAAACACTTCCACTACTAATAACAAGGGGTTTGTCCACAGAGTGAAAAGCCTGTGTTGGAACTGCAGTGCTCATGTTAGTGAAACATGGGCCTTGAATGCAGAGAACATGAAAAGTTTAGAAAGAAATTAAATGAGCATGCTCTGTTGGATGTCCTATGTAAGTATGCATAAGTGACATATATAAATGTGCTGAGAGAAAAACTGGGCATAAGAGGAATCAAATATAGTGTGCAAGAAAAAAGATTGTGCTGGTATGGATACATGATACATATGGACGAGGGAGTCTATGATATTTACTCACCATGGACAATTACCCCTGAGGGCAACAGATAATGATTTAAAACTTCTTAACATATTGGAGAGGGGGTAATTAACCAACAGGGGAATTGTCCTATGGGGGGGGGGGGTAATTGTCCTAGTGGGGTAATTGTCCTGAACGGGATGATGACTGCAGTATAAAGAAGTGCCAATCACAATATGTGGCTGGAGCTTGTGGACAAGGGAAGACATGGGATGAAGTGGTGAAGGCTAACCTTAGGACCCTTGGATATCTGGTGATACATGGTTCTCAAGAAGACTCACCTATCACAGCAAGACTGACTTCTAGAAGCACTGTGGGTGTACATATTTATATGCAAACAAATGGATACCTGCTCCAATCTCCTCCTCACATCACCCCCACTACAGCTCTTCCACAGCAGCCCAACCTCTTGATGTCACTTTTTCTCATATTGTTCTCTACACCCACACATTGTATTGATTTCCCTAATCATCACACTCGACCCACTGAATTTTATCCTCATGCACTATGCCTCACTTTCTCTCTGTCCCTCTTTTGTAGCCTACCCAAACACATCATCTCTCTCTTGTTCTTCCCATGACAACTGTATCATCATTATTATCCTGTTATTGCCCTCTTCTTGCATCCAAATACTTCCCCAATGCATGCAACATTGACCATCCCCACTCCCACATCCACCCTTCAACTCTATTTACTCCTTACAGATGTTGCCTACTTCCCCACCATCTCCTTTCCTCCCATATTCTCTTGCAAACCTCCACCTACTCCTAGTTTCTCACTTCCCACTCACTTTTACTTACCTCATACCTTGAGGTGCCACCTGGACTCCTCATCACCCTACTGATTCGTTTTTCACTCTTTCCTAAATGTGAGAAAGCCCTTACAATAAGAATCTGCTCTGCCTATCCCTTTTTCTCATACCTTAATCCTCATCTGTTAGCATAAGTCCCCTCCCTTCAGGTTTTGTAGGTGTGCAAGATGCATGGCAACCTCACTAGTGCTGGTGACATGAGAAGAGCACCTAGTACACACTGGTGTTAGGAAGGGCATCCAGCCATAGAAACCATGCAAAAGCAGATACTAGAGCATGAGGCAATCCTTGGAGCCATCAGGTTCTGTCAAACTATTCAATGTATGCCAGCATGAAACATGGATGATAAATGATGATGATGCATTCACAATTTATGATAGTTGGAAATTTTCATAAATTTCATATGGAAAGATGCGGGAAAAAAAACAACTCTTTTTCTATAAAACAATATCACAAAAGTGACCAAAAATGAAACAAGTATTTTGGCTTTAGTTTCCGTGTTATTTTGTCTAGCATTTACTGTCTGGTCCAGCTGCTTTAGGAATTGTAACGGTTGTCTCCCTTTCACTGTTTGCCTCCATTTTGGTGAGCGTTTCCCTATCAATGTCTGTAGATGAAGTATTCAAGATCTCCCCAAGTTGATTATCTACCATTTTGACTCTATGTGTATAGTTGCTATCACTTATTATTATCATCATCTTAGCATGTCGGGCAAAATGCTTAGCGGTGTATCATTTATCTTTACATTCTGAGTTCAAATGCCACTGGGGTTGACTTTGCCTTTTATCCTTTCGGGGTCAATAAATTAAGTACCAGCTGAGTACTGGAGTCGATGTAGTCGACTTATCCCTCCCCACAAAAATTTCGGTCCTTGTATCTATAGTAGAAAGGATTATTATTATTATTATTGAAGATTTTGGCCAAGGTGCTTGCCAAGAGATTGGCGCTTGTCATGGGCAAACTGATCTGCAAGGCGCAGACATGCGCCGTGCCGACCAGGTCTATCCATGACAACCTCCATCTCATGCGCTACATCGTAGAGAGGGTGGGTAATGAAGCTGGTGCGGGTGGGGCTTTGATCAATTTAGATCAGTCTAAAGCTTTCGATAGGGTCGACCATCGATACCTGGCAGCTGGTTTCGGTCCGGTCTTCCGCGGTTGGATAGCTGCTTTATACAGCGGCATCTGCTCGGTCATACGGGTGAATGGCCATCTATCGTAGCTGTTCAACATCTCGCATTCAGTTCGCTAAGGATGTCCTCTCTCCTCCCTTCTGTATGTATTGACTCTCGAGCCATCACTGCGGAAGTTGGAGGCTTTGAGAGGTGTCCCGCGCAATCTGGGATGTGGGAAGAACGTGTCTGCCTATGCCGACGACGTCACCGTGATGGTGTTGAGCCACAGGCATATTGACCTGATTGGCAAGACACTAAACGAGTATGAAGCGGTGAAAGGTGTGAAAATTAACGTGGAAAAGTCAGTGGGCTTGCAACTGGGCACATGGAGGGGCAAGTCCATGCCGACCAACAGCGTTGTAGGGCGCTGGACAGATGGACCCGTTAAACTGCTCGAGGTCTGGTTTGGTCCGGACCTCCAGGTGGAGAAAAACTGGGAAGAGGTGATGAACAAGGTGGCCAATCTCACCCAGAAATGGGCCAAGAGGAAGCTCTCCTTGAAAGGTC
>NC_069000.1:28092647-28093492 GCF_001194135.2 Octopus bimaculoides | reverse complement strand
AGGGAAGTGCTGTCTCAGCAAATTTGTTGAAAGATGGGTGACTGTTGGAAGAATGGCCAGTATAAATGGACCAATTCTGAGAATACACCTGTAGAAAAAAAGGTAATGTAAAAGGAGAAAGAGCTCTATACCCCTTTCTTATTTTTTCTGACCAGGCTCCTGTGGCTTTTGTGGGTTTTTCCACGTGTAACCTTTTCTTTTTCGAAGTGCCTCCCCCTATTGGGAGTTTTATTTGTTATATCTTTCTCTGTTTTTCCTCTGTTTACACGAACGTTTTTCTACTTTTCGAACAAAACCCTATGTAACCTTCGTCCTGTCTTTGTCCTTACATGTTTTTGATTTATATTATCCCTTGTGGCCAATAAAACGAATTAATTATTATTATTATTATTGGTACTACTAAAGCAGCACGGTCCCGAACGCGCAGTCATGCGTCCGCGCTAGCTAGTCGTGAGTGGTCGATCCTAACTCTAACCCTATCCCTAACCCTAGCCCTAAGGATCTATTTTAAAACGGGGGCACCAGTATTTTCTTAACGAAACACTAACGAAACACTTTGAAACTTGGGACACTGGTAGAATGTGTCATATAAAACATCTTTTACTCTTAGTCTTCTTAACAAAAAAAAGGAATTCGCAAGTTATTCCATGTTAAAGTTGTCGTATTTCTGTAATTTCAACCAATCACTGACGTCTATTCAGCTGAATAGAGTTACTGCTGGGCGGTCATAAAAATGTTATTCCCTGTGACATTTCATCCGGTTTAATCGTAATTTATACGCATATATTGTTTATATAATAAATTATGCTGTGCGTATCTATGTGTGTAACAATTTTAGTGTTCGG
>NC_069000.1:28086010-28092260 GCF_001194135.2 Octopus bimaculoides | reverse complement strand
TAGGGTTAGGGTTAGGGATAGGGTTAGGGTTAGGGTTAGGGTTAGGATCAACCACGCACGACTAGCTAGCGCGACTGCGCGTTCGGGACCGTGCTGCTTTAGTATTATTATTATTATTATTATTATTATTATTATTATTATTATTATTATTATTATTATTATTATTATTATTATTATTATTCAAATTACGATGAAAGTAAACAAATAAAGTTGAGATGTATCGAAAGATAAGGAAATAATTTTATTCTCAAATGCAGGATAATGCTAATAATATTGCATGAACAAGATAAACTACTATTATTTTTCTGCAAAATAGGGGTAGTTTATCCTGTTCATGCTATATTATTAGTATTATCCTGCGTTTCAGAATAAAATTATTTCTTTATCTTATTATTATTATCATTATTATTAAAATGGCGGTGAGCTGGCAGAATCGTTAGCACGCTGGACGAAATGCTCAGCAGTATTTCACCTGTAACTACGTTTTGAGTTCAAATTCCGCCAAGGTTGACTCTACTTATCATCCTTTTGGTGTTGATGAATTAAGTACCAGTGAAGCACTTGGGTTGATATAATCGACTTACTCCCTTCCCCAAAATTTCAGGCCCTGTACCTTTAGTAGAAAGAATTATTATTATTATTTCTATTAACTGTTTTACTGCTGTCTTTTTTGTTCTGAAATTCAGATATTTTCCTTGTGTTATGTGCTGCTATAATTTGTGTTAAGTTTTTGCTAGTGGAAAAAGCCAATCTAATAGTGTGCCAGTGAAAGTTGCTATTGTATTTGTTCGATTTAGGTAAATGCTTATCTATAACAGTGAAAAATTTAGCCGGAACGTTAGTAATTATTTGTCTACAGCATTATACCCCAATGTATCTGTATTGAGAATATATGTTCAGTATCAAGTATTGAAATGGCTGCATGTATATTATTAGAAGAATTCTTATAGAGAAGAAGAATAAATTTTAGAACTATATATTTACTACATAAAAATATATTTGAAAACTTCTCAATGACGAGCATTTAGGAGACAGAACACCATTGCAAATGCTCAGAAAAATGCAGTAGCTCACAGAGGACAACCTTGCTGAAAGTAAGTTGCTTAAACAACTCTTTTTTCTCTAGGTTACCACAGTATGTTCAAGGTATGCTCGCCCATTTGACTGACGTTAGCACAGTTGACCAACTTACAGCATCGTCAGATAAAACTTTGGAGTATGCAAAATCCACTCCAGAACAGAACTCACCTTTGTCAGTTGCAACAGTTTCTTCTGAATTCAAAGAATTTCATGAATCTACGCAGAGGACTATAGATAAGCTAGTCACAGAAGTTCGTCTCTTGCGTATCAATAGAAGTTCTTTACCTTGTCGCTATCGTCGTTCTAATTCCCATTTTCCCAGCAGATCAAAACCTTTTTGATGGTATCATTATAAGTTTGGTTCTACAGCTAAGAAATGTATTTTACCTTGTACATTTAAAACTCAAGAAAACTAAAAAGCTGAACTCCAAGCGTGGTCGCAATTCCTGGCACATTTTCTCCTAGTCGCGCATTTTTCATACTAGATTTCAAGTCTTAGAAGGAATTTATAGTCGATTCTGGAGCGTCCTGCAGAATATGGCCATCTTCTGATATATCTCTTCAAACAGCTCTTCTATTAAAACTTTCAGTGAGATTTCACTCACACTGGACCTGAATCTCAGACGAAGTTTCCAGTGGGTTTTTATCATTGCTGACCTTCCTCACCCAATTTTAGGAGCTGATTTTCTCCGATATTTTTCACTATTAGTGGATGTCAAAAGAAAGAGACTTATTGATAGCAGTACACAGTTATGCACTTTAGGAAGACATTTCAATTCCACTTCTGTCAGCCCACTATTTTTTATTGTGGAGCAACCAGATAAATATCAAGCCTTGCTTCAATCCTTTCCTGAATTTAACTTTCAATGTCAATGCTTCAGCACATACAACTACTCATCATATAACCACCAATGAATCTCCCGTTTTCTCGCATCCTAGACGTTTACCACCTGAAAAACACAAAGCTGCTAAAGCAGAGTTCAGCTACATGCTCTAACTTGGAATAATTCGTCCTTCAAAGAGTAACTGGTCTTCACCATTTCATTTAGTGAGAAAGAAATCTGGTGATTTTCGACCTACTAGTGACTATAGACGACTCAACGCTATTACCATTCCAGATAAATATACAATACCTCATATTCAGGATTTTGCATCTTCTCTGCATGGTTGCACTATTTTCTCAAAAATAGATTTGATCTGGGCATACCATCAAATTCCTGTAAACCCAGATGATATTCCGAAAACGGCTATTGCAACTCCATTCGGGTCATTTGAATTTCTTACCATGCCCTTTGGGTTAAGGAATGCTGCCAGTACTTTTCAACATTTCATTGATGAAGTAATACGCAGATTAGATTTCGTCTACATCTATATTGAAGATATTCTCATCACTAATTCTTTCGAGAAAGAACATGAGATTCATTTGAAGCAACTTTTTGAAAGGTTTTCTCTACAAAATTCGTATCAATGCTACCAAATGTATTTTCAGTGTACCTTCTCTCACTTTCCTTGGACACACCATTGATAAGGATGGAACTAGGCCTTTGCCAGAAACAGTTGAAGCTATTGTGAAAATTCCAGTTCCTGTTTCATTAAGACAGCTCAAACAATTTATTGGATTAACTAATTTTTATTGATGTTTCCTACCTCATTGTGCTAAAACTTTATACTCTCTCAATAAATTACTGCGACTCCACAAGAATAGAACAGAAAAGATTACTTTAACTCCTGCTGAAATACAAGCCTTCGATGATATTAAGCAAAAACTCTCATGTCTCCATGTTAACTCACCCCTTTCCTGATGCCAAAATTTCTCTTGTAGTCGATGCGTCCAAAATTGGCAACAACTTCACCATGGCAAATGGCAAACTCTGGTGTTTTTCTCTAAGCAGTTAAAACCAGCTGAAACTAAATATAGCGCATTCAGTTGTGAACTGTTAGCTATTTACCTCTCAGTTAAACACTTCCAACACATTTTGGAAGGGAGAAACTTCACAATATTTACGGACCATAAGCTGTTATCTTTTACTTTACACTGCAAGGTAGATAAATTTTTTCCAAGAGCCATTCGACATTTGGATTACATTTCACAATTCACAAGTGATATACGATATATTCCAGGTTCTGAGACATTGTTGCAGATTCTTTATCCCATTTACATGTAAACATGTTATTTTCAACTGCAGAAATTAACTTGCATGAAATGTTGGAAGATCAACCATCTGTTGATTTGAATAATATACAACAACCAGAACTAATTCCTTTTGACCTCCAATTTTTCCCAGTTGCGACATCAAACAAACAGATCCTTTGCTATTTTTCTTCTGGTAAACCTCGCCCTTTAGTTCCTGAAAAGCACCGCCATATTGTTTTCTCAGCACTACACAATGTTTCACATCCTGGTATAACATTGAAGCTTATTACAGCTCATTTCGTTTGGCCGAACATGCGTCAAGACATAACTAATTGGACTCATACCTGTGTCGATTGTCAAAAATCCAAGGTACGTAAACATATCCGTGCACAGTTAGGTACTTTCTCCACTCCAGATGCACGATTCCATCACATACATATTGATATAATAGGACCTTGGCCTGTAAGTCAGGGCTACACGTTTCTATTAACTTGTATTGATCATTTTTTACACTGGCCAGAAGTTATTCCACTCACAGACATCTCTTCTCAAACTGTGGAACAAGCATTAGTCACAGGATGGATTTCTTGTTTCAGAACACCTGTAAAGATAACAACAGATTGCGGTCGTCAATTTGTGACATGGAAAGTATTAGAATATAACTAAATTGCTAGGATTTGAACTTCACTTTCTTTATCATTATTTTTTCCTTATGTTACCGACCTGGTCCAGTATGTGATTATTTCTGCTATTGCTATTCTGAGCACTGATTTGTTATTCTTTTTATTATTGCAAATATATATATATATATATTAATAGTTATCAAACAGACAGTCAGCATTGACACCTGCTGGATTCGACTACTCCACATTGATAAGGGGCAATCACCCCGAAACTAGTTTGTGGATGTTGAACCAACAAAGGGAAACTGCTGACCTCTTCTGTTTGAAGGTTGTAATGGACACAGGTTTGTGTGTCACATATTAGCTTGGCGATAACTATTAATATCCAGTACTGCTGCCATAGCCTCCTTTAGAGAGATTTAGAAATATTAGTATTTCTATTAATGTATATATGTATATATATATATCTATAAATATAATATGTAACAATTAATTGGTTGTCATAATATAACTCAGAGTTTTGGATGCCGGAGCTGAAGTCTGCTCCGGCATCTCGTCAGTTATTAAGATAAGCGCTATGAAAAAAAAACTGTTGAATAAAGGGAAATTGCTCCAATAGGCATGGGGAAAGTAATACTTCATTCATAGAATCCACATATACACACACACACACATACACATACACGTGTGCACACACACACACACATATGTATGTGTATATATCTATATACATACTCATGCGTGTACATATGCATACAAACACACATATATACATATGTATGTCTACACATACATGCACATACACATGCATATATACCCATGCATGCATCACTATGCTCATATACACATCGTTACACGGACACACACATACATACGTGGGATAAAAGGAAAACAACCAAATTATCCAGTTATATATATGGTCCTTAAAAGAAAAGGTGTCAGCTATAAGATTCACTGGAAGATCTTGGCCAAGTGTAAGCCTTACACCAGTGGCAGTAGAAGGTGCGGTCTTTGCGATATGGAAAGATGGCTCATCTAGAAAAGTTCTTTAGACCCCACTAAATGTTTAAATTCAAGAACTGAACTTTTTGGGTCATGTCCACATATAGCAAAACATTTGCTACGTTTTTGGACCCCACCAAGACCACAGATAGAACCTGCTTTTTATATTATGTCCACGTACAAGCCCTTCATATGTCTTAACATCTCTTATATATTTCTTATATATATTTCATTGCTTTATATATTTTTTTTGTATATTATTTTTCACCCTACATGTGCACGAATGATTGTATATATACAAGTGCAAGACTCTATCTGTTGTACTTGTCTCCTTCTTTCATACATATATGTATGTACGCTTATATGGACACGCACATACACTCACTTGCACACACATACACATGCACACACATACAGACACATGCAAATGAACCCACACATACTTCCCATACACACACAGGCACACACTCATACATACATGCACAATTATACATACATGTACACACACGCACATACAAGCACACACATGCACACATATACACAGAGAGTAAAGTACAATTACTCCACAGACACAACCTCACTCATATACACATACCCACATGTACACACACATACATACATACACACATGCACACTGCAAACAAAACACACACACTGCATATACATATACGCACACACACATACTTCCAACTACCAGTAACCTTCTACAGACCATTCTCCTATGCACATGTGTAGGTAGACACAACAAGCAGCCACTGCTACCAAAATTCTTGCTATAAATTCTTCCTATGACCTTAAACGATACTAAGTCCAACCACACATATACATAAACAGCCACAACCACACACACACACATATAGTGCTATCATTACATACATACACACACACACACACATACAGTGCTATCATTACACACAGACACACACACACAGACCTGCGCACACGCACATACCCACATATACACACACATACCTCCTTCTCTTGCACTCTCCTGTCTTTGAAAAGAACTTTTTCTTCACCCTTTCCCTTCTGGTCATTTCAATATGTGACCGCGTGTGTAACGGCAATTTTCTTTCTCCGTCTTCCCTTTGAACTTTTTCTATATTTCTGATGAAGAGTTCCATTCAAAACGTGAAATCCTCTTTCTTTTCTTTCCTTTCCTGAGCGTCCAATAACACTGTACTTATTCCACATCCTCGCATTGTTGTTTTTTCTTGCTTGTTCATGTTTGGATTGTATATATTTATATCATCATCATCATCATCGTTTAACGTCCGCTTTCCATACTAGCATAGGTTGGACGGTTTGACTGAGGACTGGTGAAACCGGATGGCAACACCAGGCTCCAATCTAATTTGGCAGAGTTTCTACAGCTGGATGCCCTTCCTAACGCCAACCACTCAGAGAGTGT
>NC_069000.1:28079174-28084819 GCF_001194135.2 Octopus bimaculoides | reverse complement strand
AGAGAGAGAGAGAGAGAGAGAGAGAGAGAGAGAGAGAGAGAGAGAGAGAGAGAAAGAGAGAGAGGATTTTAATGCAGTTTGCATCTATGAAATTCATCCACAAGCTATTAGTTGGCTAGAGGGCTAGAGTAGAGACACTTGCCCAATGCAGTGGGACTGAACCCAAAATTACATGACTGCAAAGTAAGCTTCATAATCACTTAACTATACCAAACAAAAATGGGAGAACAAATAACATTTAATCCTGAATTGAGATTTGAGTATACAAGGACTTACCTGGGTTTATAAACATTGGTTAGGTGTTGTGCTATCAGTTGAGGTAACACTACTGGATTACATGTGTGTGTGTGTTTGTGTTTCAAGCTCTTCTGTGTTTTCTATTACCATTTTTCATAGCATTTCAAACATAGAGGGTGGAGTACAGATAAGGAAGGAGGGTGTACTTGTTTGCTGCAACAAATGTATTCACAAACTAAATAAAGAACTCTGTACTTTGAAAAGTATAGTAAAATATATCTATTAATCTATATATTAACTTCTATTTTGTTTGCAAGGTTCTTTATGTGGATTTGTGTATTGAAAAAATTGTGTCATGTCTTGGAGGGGCCATTACGCCAATAATGATAGTTGGTTAGATATTTGACCAATTGACTTACAATAAAGAAGTGATATTAAGCCAGTGCATATATTTATTATTATTGGTGTAATGACTCTCCCAAGACACAACAAGCTTACATCTTTGTTTCAATTATTATTGATTTCCTTGGGTAATGGCAACAATAACACAATATTGACTGGTTCAACTCTCACCTGTAATTTACTGGAAGTAATGAAGGTTATTTCAAGTGATCATATTCTCTCCTACATACTCAGTCATGCTGACTACATCCTCCACAAAAGCTACTTGACTGGTTGATATGGAGTCATCTACCGACACACTCCAGTTTCTAGCTAACAGACATGCAGTCTCCTCCATCTTTACCATCTCTACTACGGTAGCCTTTGTTTCTTCAAGCTGGTTAATCTGAAATCATTTCCATTTGATTCACCCACTTCTTCCTTCATCATCCATATAAGCAGCCTCACCTCAATTTCCTTCCATGTTTTTCCTGCAGTTGTTAGAAAACATCATTTGCATTGACCTAATTAAAACGAGAGAAAAATTCTTATTCTAACATTTTGTAATTTTTCCAATAAAAATGATGTGTTTAGTTGCTGTTGGATTCACATCTTCCCTGATTGCACAGGCATTCCATCCTGACCATCCCACCCCTTTCCAAGAACAGTACATCAAAAATCAAATTAGGTAATATAGTTATCGATTTTTAGGACAAAGGAGATTTGGTTACTTTATCTGCTAGTCTTAGCAGATCAAAGGATGACATAGGGGTTTATTTGTTGGTGAGAGAAAAAAATTATTTAGCAACAATTAAAAAAAAAATGTATGTATTATTAAAAATGTAGAGTAAGAAAAATATGTGTATGTTGTTTATGCATAAAATGTATATGATTTAAAATATAAATTTATTGTCATATATTTTAGGTAATGCGTGAATTGTTTCTAAGAGCATATGAATACTTCAACTTAAAATTAAAATGGAGAGGTCTTAAGTATGTAGCTTTTTAATGAAATTTTCCAAATTTTTTTCTTTTTTTATGTTGGAACATTTTTTTTATGCTTTCATCTTTTTTGCAAAATAATTTTACATGAATGAGATTATAATTTTTGGTTTCATCTTTAGATACAAGCATTTTCAATATTTACATCTACACCATTTTTTCTTCAATCGTCATAAGGTTTCTTACTGAATTCCTAAACAGTAGTAAATAAGCAATATTTGAGTGGATTTCAACTAAGAACTTTTATTTTTTAAACTAAGAATAACTAGACCATTGTTTACCAAAGTAAGGAACCCTGGGGATCCATAAAAAAATTTTTGGTGTTCTCTTTTTATTAAAATTTAATAAAAATCTATCTTGTAGTAATTATTTTCAATAAAAAGTAACTTATTTACCTAAGTTTTAACATCATCTCCTTCTAAATAGTCACCTTGCGCAGAAATATACTGGTCTCAGTGTTCCTGCCACTTTTGGAATCCAGTTTGAAATTCATTTTCTCTAAGCAAGTTGAGGACCTTTTGTAATTTGCTCTAGATCTCAAAAATGGTGTTAAAACGGCAACCTTTGAGCTGCATTTTCACCTTAGGGAAGAGATGGAAGTCTGCAAGTACTAAATCTGGCAAATAGGGATAGTGCAGAAGCAATATGTTTTTGGTGAGAAACTCATATGTGAGGAGAGCTCAGTGACTGAGTTCATTGTTGTCATGAAGAATCCAGTTCTTTGTACTCCACAGATCCAGTTGCTTTTGCAGAATGTCCTCCCTCAGATGCTTCAAAACATCATAGTAGAACTCTCAATTGATGGTCTGGCCCTGGTAGGTGAATTCTTGATGTACAATACTGCAGATGTAGAAAAAAACGGTGAACATGCTCTTGATTGAGGTGTGGCTCTGCCATGCCTTCTTTGGTTGTGGAGATTTAGGGGGTCTTCCATTGTGATGACTGCTGCTTTGTCTCAGGGTCGTACCTGTAGACCCAACTCTCACCACCGGTGATCATCCTCAACATGAAGGATCGGTCATCAGCAGCATGCTGATGGAGATCTTGACAGACTTTGGTGCAATGTTCTTTCTACTCAGTGGTCAGTAGGCGGGGGTCAAACTTGGCAGAGAAACACCATCTGTTCAATTCAGACGTTAGGATTGCCTACACAGACCCATACGACAGACCAACAACATCAGCAATGTCATTGATTGTCCTCCAACGATCCTCATGCACAAGCTGATGAATTTTCTGGGGTTGACAATCATGGCAGGTCTTCCAGATCACTCATCATCTTCTAGGGACATCCTTCTGCTTTTGAAGCACCTGTGCCACTCGGAACACTGCATAGGACCCATTACCTCATTGCTGTAAGCTTGCCAAAGCATGCTCAATGTCTTTGTAGCAGACTTCCTAAGTTTAATGCAAAATTAGATGTTGCTCTTTGTTCCAACTTCCTATCCATGACAAAATCGCAACAATAGTGTGCATGTGATCACTAAAACACAAATTTCACAACTTGTGAAGTAAACACTGTGATGTCACTTCACACTCTGCCTCATAAAGCTCACTGCACACACAACTGTGTGCTGACATCTGTTGGCATGCTACAGAACTAGTCTTAGAACTTTTTGATACCACCTCATAATTAATATAAAAAATATAGAAGCTGAAGAAATTCATGATGGTCTGTATTTGCAACAATTAGTCAATACAAAACTTTACAAAACAGCTTATGTTTAATTACAGGAGTGGTGTATCAAACATTTTGCACTTTGCTATTCATCCAAGAGTGAGAACAGAGTAAGTTGTGTTCTCATTTTGGCTGTAGGCATTTAAATTTGCAGTAATTTTACCGATATTGTGTGGGTTAAGTAGTTCTGTGAATTGTTAGATGTTTAAAGCAGTAATTTTTTACTAATGAGATACAAGATCTTGAATTTATAAGCGAGTAGAGCTGTGATATGCATGCCTTTATCCTGAGATAATTAACTGCAGAAAGAATATGAAAAGACATCAAATAGGAATTAAAGATGGAATACAGATTCAGTTAACTAGATGTACTTTTTGGTTTTAGCTGGTTTTTGACTTTATACATAAACAACACATACACTGACACACAAACACAAACACACACATCAGCAGTTCATATATCCGAAAGAGAAGCACACTCTAAAACATTAAAGCAGTTATAATTTTTTTAGGTAGTTAAAAGTTATGGCTAGTCATTGAGTGACCATTGGTTTCACACATACCTTCAACCATGTGAGTCTGATGAGTCACTTATACTGCTAAGCTTGTGAAACCAATGGTCACTCTATGACCAGGCATAACTACCTAAATACACACACACACACACATTTGGTCAGTAGTTCATATATATATATGAAAAGAATCACACTCTAAAACATTAGAGCAGTAATATTTAGAAGGTTGTTTGTTATGGCTGGTTACAGAGTGACCATTCGTTTTGCATACTCTAAATAGGCTTAGGAAGGATCTACTTCACACCCTTAGCTCCAATGGACTTGTGATTACAATTGAGACCAACCTAACTTTTAAGATATTTTGTTGGATGTAGTTACCTGTTTATACAGGCCCTACCATATGACAAATGAGTGATTGTCATGCATTAACACAGCCTTCTGCAACCCACATATCATGTCCAAGAACCTAGTGAAAGGTGTCAGTAAGAAGATTTTGAACTTGTTGTCTATAAAGAAATTTTTAACACTACTGCCCTTATAATGAAGCTTTGGCCAGGTCTTAACACTCACAAAAGGAATTGCCACCATAAAGTCACTTGGTTTGCCCCACCCTTCTCTCTCAATTTCAAGATTTGCATAGGAAGGATATTTCTTAGATTAGTGGGCAAACATATCACAAAGTCACAACGTAAGGGTCTCTTTCAATTGTGCTCCCAGCATTAAAGAAATATTAGCGAACACTCCTAAACCACACATAGAGGTAGGATGCTCATGCAGAGTAAACAATAAGTACCCAGTGGTAGAGTGGTGATGCACCTCCAAAGGTGTGGTGTATAAGATTGAGGTGGTGACCAGTGCACTGCTGACAGCAGCAACACCATTGTAGCAACAGTAGCAGTGGCATCAACAGTACATCCATACCCTGCAGTAACAACAACAATTGCAATGGAGGCAGTAGAGATGGTGGTGGCAGCAAACACCAACAGTGTATCAAGTAGCTACAGAAGCCATGATGGTAATAGCAATAGTTACAACAGCAACAAGAGTACCAGCAATACATCTGGCAGTAGCAACGACAGTGGCTTTGATGGCAGCCAGCAGCAACAGCACCAGCAATGATTCCAGCAGTGACAACAGCAATGGCAGCGATAATGACAACAACAACAGCTCTAACACCACCAGCACAAGGGCACAGACACAGAAATATGTTGGATCTACAGGCAACCCATTCAAACATCATCTTAGTAATCACAAGTTCTCTTTTAGGATACCAAAGAGGTGTAATGTCATATCCCTGGCCAACTATGCATGGTATTTAAAGGAGGTTGGTACATCATACATAATTAAATGGAGGCTTGTAGAACAACTGGGACTACCGCAACTAGAGCAAACAATGTAAGCTTTGCTTGGCTGAAAGACTCACTTGATCCAGGGACATTTTTAGACTCCAAAAGAGCAATGTTTAGTCAGTACCCTCATCAGAGAAAATTTGTGTTGAAAATATAGAGTTCTTTGTTTGACAACTAGGTAAATGCAGCCAACTATGGTGGCCCTATCTTAGACATAACTGGAACCAATCTAAGTGGAGTCACTCTGTCTCACCCAAGCTTTTGCCAGTAGAATTTCATTCCAGAATTTTCTTGTTTACAAAATTAACTTACCATGAAGTATTCCTCCCTCCAGTTGTAGAGAGGTTATGAGCCTCTGGACATTGAGTCTAATGAGTCACCTATACAGCTAAGCCATTTATAGGTGAAAAACTAATGGTCACTTTCTGACTGGCCATAACAAACAACCTTCTCTCTCTCTCTATCTTTCTCTATCACTCTCTCTTTC
>NC_069000.1:28071949-28076171 GCF_001194135.2 Octopus bimaculoides | reverse complement strand
ATATATATATATATATACATATATATATATATATATATATATATGTATGTATGTATGTATGTGTATATATATATATATATATATATATATATGCATGTGTGTGTATGTAGGTGGGTGTGTAAAACAAAATTCATAAACCTGAGTTCTAGGGGACCTGAAATCTAAAGAGCACTAAATACAAGTTGAAAATAACTGAAAGACAAATTGTTCATTTTACATGCATGCACACACACACACGCTAGCACACACACACATGCATGCACACACACATGCATGCACACACACACACACACACACCACATACTTTCCATGTGTTATATTCTTCCTATTTTTGCTATTTGTAGTGCATTCATATCAAACTGGACTGCATGCAAAGAAAAGAAGGAAGGTGTGATTGCAAAAGTTTTAAGAATACAAACTCAACGCCAATACAAATTTGTTTACACTGCTTTTTTTGCTTGGAAAGTAAGAGATTATTACTTTTATTATTATTATTATTTTGAATTTGTACTTTATCCATTCTTGAGTGGATCTCAAGAATGGATTTTAGACTTCAGTGGTCACAATTTTCATTAATGGGTGAGTATTAACAAATAATTTGGGAGATATTTCTTAATTTCATATATAAACAGTATTCATTTCCTTTTTTCATTTCATCATTTTTATGTTCATTTTCCATGTTAGCATGGGTTATATATATATATATATATACTTGGAAAAGGATGCATGGCATTCGATCATATAATAATACAAATAATATATAAATATATGCATATATCCATGCATATATGTACATACCTACATTTATATGTATACATACATGCATATATGGGTACAGGACATCACAAAAAAATGTTAAACACAATGAGAAATGAAAACATAAAGACGAAGACAGAAAACAAACTTTTTTTGAACAGCGTAAAAAAACAAACAGAGAAACAAGACATGCAACATAAAGAATATTTCCCTTCATCAGTTGTCCCTGTCCATCTACTCTGTGTTTCGAAGGCAAGGACAATACGCAACTTTGTTGGAACAGTCCTTCCTGCAAAGCAAATTATATAAAATTTGGAATTTTTCAGGGAGGGTGAAAGTGTTAACAAGAACAGGACAGTGAGAACAAGACAGTAAAAGACAGTAAAAACAAGACAAGACAGTGGAAACAAACAGTAAGGGCTGTTATGCCAAGACGATAGAAAAATTATTATTTTGAATGCTAGTTAGATGTGAATGAGAGACAAAAAAAAACCACGTCTTCTCTATAGGAAGGCAGGAAATAGAAAGAAAGAAACCCTTTTGTCACGTGTCAGCGACGAGAGGGTCAAGGAGGAAGAGTGAGAGAGAGAGAGAGAGAGGGAACGGTGAAAGGAAGAGAAGAATAGGGAAAGGGTGGGAGAGAAAAACAGAAAGGATGAAGAACAAGAGAGGGAGAGAGATAGAAAAGTAATAATAATAGTAGTAGAGTGTGCAAAGTAATTATTAAGATAAAACTTTCTTGGAAAAGGATGTGTGGCGTTCAATCATATAATAATATATAAATATATGCATATATCCATACATATATGTACATGCCTACATCTATATGTATACATACATGCATATATGGGTACAGGACATCAAAAAAACGTTAAACACAATGAGAAATGAAAATATAAAGACGAAGACAGAAAACGAACTTTTTTTTAACAACAAAAAAAACAAACAGAGAAACGAGACATGCAACATAAAGAATATTTCCCTTTATCAGTTGTCCCTGTCCATCTACTCCTCTATTATATGCAGTCCCAAAATCGCAATCAGTGCATGATCTGGGCATTGATATGAGTAATGATGCATTCTTCCATTTGCATATTACTAAGTTAGCAATAATGTGCAGGTGGTTGGATGGATGGATTCTTGGAATTTCCAGAACAAGAAAGCAGGAAACCATGATGGTCCTCTGGAAGACATCAGTCTTAAGCTGTTTTAACTATTGTTTCCAACTATAGCCACTACATAGTGTATGATTAATGGTGGAACTCAAAGCAGTTTAACAAAGCTACACAAAGAAGATCAACTCTATATTGTAGATTAGCTACAGGAATAGACTCAAGAGGGTACTCCCAGCAGAGGCAGGAAAGATATGCTGTAATATACATCTGGAAGATCCTGGAAGGACACCAGAACAGGGTGCTATTGCAGAGCACCAAAAATCTTACCCTTGCTATCAAAGTACAGGACCAGATACTGAAGTTGCTTGGGTTTCAAAGGCATACAACTCTTTAATAACCTCCCCAAAGATTTGAGAGACTTATATGGGGTGGATGTAGATGTCTTCAAATCAGAACTGGATCTCTACTACATTGAGTTCCAGATGAAGCAACTTCATATCTTGAATTACAAATGATGACATCAACATCAAACTCTCTCATTCACCAAATACCAACTTAACCCTTTCATTACCAACCTGACCGAAACCGGCTCTGGCTCTGAGTACAAATGTCTTGTTTTCATAAGTTTTGAATTAAAATCTTCCACCAAACCTTAGTCACAATTTATGTTCCTAACACTAGCTGAATGATATATATATATCGCATCCTTTTCCAAGTAAGTGTTATCTATATATGTTGTTGTACTTGGGGATGGTCATATTACCAGTTTAGCCAATAAAAACACACGCACTGTATATTTGGTGTTAATTTGCTTCAGCTTTATATTACATTATATTACATTAATCCTATTTCGGCCAGAGTTCTTTCGTCACACTTCTGTGACCTCATCAGTGGTCCTTTGCTTTCTTCTTTCTTATTTGTGTGTCCCTCCTTGCTAACAATCAGCCATTTTGTATTTTGTATTCCTTCCTAGGAATACAAAATACAAAATGGCTGATAGTTAGTAAGGTAAGACACACATAAGAAAGAAGAAAGCAAAGGACCACTGATGAGGCCACAGAAGTGTGACGAAAGAACTCTGGCCGAAATAGGATTAATGTAATATAATGTAATATAAAGCTGAAGCAAATTAACACCAAATATACAGTGCGTGTGTTTTTATTGGCTAAACTGGCAATATGACCATCCCCAAGTACAACAACATCTGTTTCAACACACGATTTCACATCAAAAATCTTGCAAAACAAATATGTTTTATCTATATATATATATATATATATATATATATATATAATTTTTTTTAGAAAAACATAAAAACGGAGAATAAGCACACTCTAAGAAGTAGAGTAGTCTATATTTATTACTGGTGAAGGCCTGTTTATAGAGTTACCCTGAGTTTCTCGCCATAAAGAGTATCTTTATGGCATATCATCAGACCCTAATACTTGTTTGCCTATGGCCTCTTTAAGGTATGGAGGGGAAAAGAACCGGATATAAACAATGAGAGTTATCTCCCTCTTCTGGTGGTCATTAGCTTCTGGCTATGTCATCCTCTTTCAGCTATGCCATCTGTGAGGGAAGAAAGTAGGGGGTTATCTCCCACTCTCATCAGCAATCAATTTCCAGCTGTGATGTAAATATTATCACTAATACCGCTATTATCATTATTATGCGGTTCTCAAAACACTAATAGGAATTTCCTGAAATGCAAGCACAGCCTGAAAATTGATTGCTGAAGAGAGTGGGAGGTAACCCCCTACTTTCTTCCCTCACAGATGGCATAGTTGAAAGAGGACGACACAGCTGGAAGCCAATGACCACCAGAAGAGGGAGATAACCCCCATTGTTTATATCTGGTCGTTTCCCACTCCATTGCTTTAAAGAGGCAATAGTAGGCCAACAAGGCTTAGGGTCTGATGATACACCATAAAGACACTCTTTATGGCGAGAAACCCAGGGTAAACCTATAAACAGGCCATCGCCAGTAATATATATATATATATATATATATACAGGGGTTAGACAAAATAATGGAAACACCTTAACATTTCAAACAAATTTATTTTAATATGGGGTAGGACTGCCTTTAGCAGTAATTACAACTTGAATTCTATGAGGTATGAACTCATACAAAGTTTA
This sequence comes from Octopus bimaculoides, assembly GCF_001194135.2. Lineage (NCBI taxonomy): Eukaryota > Metazoa > Mollusca > Cephalopoda > Octopoda > Octopodidae > Octopus > Octopus bimaculoides. The sequence continues at coordinate 28,072,161 of NC_069000.1, read as the reverse complement.
AATGATTTCCAAAGGAATTTCGTTCATTCTTCAGCTAAAACAGTCTCCAGCTCTTGTAGTGATGATAGTGGAGGATATCGACTCCTTACTTGTTTTTCTAAAATGCACCATAAATGTTCAATAATATTGGGATCTGGGGACTGTGGTGGCCAGATAAGATGTTCAACTTCACTAGAATGTTCTTTGTGCCATTCAGTAACAACTTTAGCTGT
>NC_069000.1:28067000-28071062 GCF_001194135.2 Octopus bimaculoides | reverse complement strand
ATATATATATATATATATATATACATACATACAAATTAAGAGGAATGACCATCAAAGTGGACTCCTAGTATGAGAAAGATAGACGTCAAATCGCCTTACCACGAAGTGTGTGTTCTCAAGAAAATTTCAGCAAAATGCCAGAATGTAAAAATAAGCAAGACAAATGAAAATATACGAAATAAAAATGATTACCTAAGTACCAATGGTTTTGTTTGTTAGTATTTACAAATGTAAATATCTGCAAACTCATCAGCATAGTCTGTCGCTTACAAAACACAATTTCCAGAACTAGTCGCAGAACGCTCACCCGAAAGAGAGCATGTATAAATTTCTGCAAATTATATTAGGGGGTATTTTTCAAATGTCTTCATTTTGGCGCTGAGGCTGGAAATAACTCTGCAGTTAATAAATTTCTGCAGCTAATTTACCAGTTAGAGAACATTGTTATTTAAAAATTAAATAATGGGGGTAGAAATTGATATCAAAACCAGCGGCCTAGCATATTTAAAAAATCCGAAGACTAAAAATTATATTACATACAAATTAAGAGGAATGACCACAAAAGTGGATTTTTTAAATATTCTAAGCCACTGGTTTTAATATCAATTTCTACCCCCATTATTTAATTTTTAAATAACAATGTTCTCTAACTGGTAAATTAGCTGCAGAAATTTATTAACTGTAGAGTTATTTCCAGTCTCAGTGCGCCAAAATGAAGACATTTGAAAGATACCCCCTAATATAATTTGCAGAACTTTATACATGTTCTCTTTCGGGCGAGCGTTCTATTTCTATTTCTGGAAATTGTATTTTGTAAGCGACAGACTATACTGATGAGTTTGCAGATATTTACATTTGTAAATATTAACAAACGAAACCATTGGTACTTAGGTAATCGTTTTTTATTTCGTATATTTTCATTTGTCTTGCTCATTTTTACATTCTGGTATGCTGAATCTCCCGAAGAATTATGTTGAGGGTACATATGTCTGTGGAGTGCTCTGCCACTTGCATGTCACTTTCACTAGCTGGCTGTTCTGTTGATCAGATCAACTGGAATTTTTCTAATTGTAACTGAAAAAGTGCCAGTTATCTATCTTAGTGTCTTATGGTAGCACCCCTGCTATTCTTTGCTTTTAAACATATATATTTTTTAATTTTTTAATTTAGTCATGTTTTAATAAATAAATTATCTTTTCCTCATGCATCAACACAACTGGTGGTTGTGATTCAGATGGAATTTCATTTATTTTCTTTTTTGTTTAATTTGAATTTTATTTATTTTTATTTTTTGTTATATTTTCATACTTTTCTATTTTGTTATCTTTGTTTGATTATTGTTTACAATTCTTTATATAATCTGCTTACATTTTAGAGTTTAATTTGGTTTAGGTGTTCCTTTAAATATTGTATTTCCATTTTTTTGTGGATATCTTACTGTGTATAGGTATATATGTGCATGTGTATATGTGTGTGTGTGTGCCTGGGTGGGGGCATGCAGATGTATTTATGCATGTATGTATTTCTATTTTTTATATGTACATATGTGTATGTATATGTATGTCCATGTATTGGTTCACATGTAAGTGTAAAGTTAGATGATGCACTTGCACATGTACAAATGTGTGTGTGTGTGTAAATACAAGTGAATGTGTTGATTGGCACTTAGAAAACAACATCAGATTTATCATTCAAGGGAATATTGGATTTTGGATTTTCTAATTATTTCCCAATTATTTTTCACAATAACAATTTCTCATCTTGGTAGTTTTATCTTGATTTTACTCTTTTTTTAACTCTTTCATTTGTTTCAGTCATTTGACTGTGGCCATGCTGGAGCACCACCTTTAGTCGAGCAAATCAACCCCAGGACTTATTCTTTATAAGCCTAGTACTTATTCTATTGGTCTCTTTTGCCAAACTGTTAAATTATGGGTGTGTAAACACACCTGCTTCGGTTGTCAAGTGATGTTGGAGGGACAAACACAGACATACAAACATATACACACACACCTACACACACACACACATATATATATATATATATATATATATATATATATATATACACAACAGGCTTCTTTTAGTTTCCGTCTACCAAATCCACTCACAAGGCTTTGGTCGGCCCGAGGCTATAGTAGAAGACACTTGCCCAAGATGCCATGCACTGGGACTGAACCCAGAACCATGTGGTTTGTAAGCAAGCTACTTACCACACACCCACTCATGAATTTGTTATAACTTATTCTAAATGCTTTTTAATTTTTCAAGTATTTTCTTTAAAGGTTTGTTTTTCCATTTGTATATATGCATATCTTTTATCTTTTAATTGTTTCAGTCACTAGATTGTGGCCATGCTGAGGCACCACCTTGAATTGACCTCGTTACTTTTTTTAAAAAACCCAGTACTTATTCTAGCAGCTCCCTTTTGGAACTGCTAAGTTACAGAGATGTAAACACACCAACACTGGTTGTCAAGTGGTAGAGGTGGGAGACAAACACAGACATAAAGACACACACACATATATATATATATATATATATATATATATATATCTAAAATAGAATTTTTCAGAATATTTGATTGACACTTCCCAAGATCTTCCAAATATCGCAAAATCATCAACAGATATGATGTAAAATTAGCATACGTGACCTCCCACAATCTAGAGTACCATTTACACAAACTAAATAACACAAAACTAAATGGAACTAGAGGGGAAATTCGAACTAGCTGCAGCTAATAACATTGTATTTGATGATGGTGGAATGGTGGAAAATAGGTGTAATAACAAAGACAAACATTAACAGCCATTAGGCCGAGACAAATTGTAATGGGTAACACCCGAGAGAAATTTTTAAAGGAAATAGAATAAAATAGCAGAAGAGAAAAAATGTTGGGAGGCAAGAGAAATGACATCCAGCCCAGTGATATATATATATACAATAGGCTTTTTTCAGTTTCTGTCTACGAAATTCACCCACAAAGCTTTGGTTGGCTTGAAGCTGTAGTAAAAGACAATTGTCCAATGTGCCATGCTGTGGAACTGAACTTGGAACTGTATGGTTTGGAAACAAGCTTCTCACCACACAGCCACACCTCCCCTTATATAATCATAAGCTTAAATTATTTTAATTCAATTTATATTTTTCATATTTTTCCTTTTATTATATAAATCTGTGCATTTACCTCTTTTAGCGAGACACCAGATGATGACTTTAGCTTAGGGAAGGGTCATAGGTCACTAGACATGAAATATAAATTGATCTATAAATCATGCTTGTATCGATTAAGGAGATATTTTTGTGTTGATCTAGAATACTTTAACAAACATGTATGATTGACTGTTTCATCGTTAATTTTTTATCTTTTACTTATTTCAGTCATCAGACTGGTGCACCACCTTGAAAAATTTTTGTTGAATGAATCGAACTTAGTCTTTATTTTTATTTAAGATCTGGTACTTATTTTATCGGTCTCATTTTGCTGAACTACAAAGTTATGGGGACATAAACACAGACACAATCACACACACACACAAACACATGCACACACACACACATATCTGTGTGTGTTTTTGTGTCTGTGGTTACGGAGCATAAACAAAGACACATATATGTGTGTGTGTGTATATGTATATATATGTGCGTGTGCATGTGTGTATACATATCTACACGACAGGCTTCTTTCAGCTTCCATCTACCAAGTCTGCTCACATGACTTTGGTTGGTCCAAGGCGATAGTAGAAGGCAATGGCACAAGGTACCACGCAGTGGGACTGAATCTTGAACCATGTGGTTGGGAAGCGTGCTTCTTACTACACAGTCACTCCTGCTTTATTTTTATAGCTACTCCTATTCAGTTTGGAACATAATTGTAGATTCTCTTCTCTTATCACCTCCTATACACAATGCACAATTAATTTCAATGAGAGGCAGTCATGTACCTGGTGAGGCAGTAGATTATTTTTATTTCATGATGTAATGCACATTTAGTTTTAACAAGCTTTTTTGTTTTCAAAACATGTGCTGAACTGTGACTGTCCATTCTTATATATATAT
>NC_069000.1:28063073-28065403 GCF_001194135.2 Octopus bimaculoides | reverse complement strand
TCACCAAAGTCTTTGGAATGATGGGAGGCATCTTTTCATGAAAAAAAAGGAAAAAGTTTGAAAATTTTTTTCACTCCTACCTCATCACCATCCCAGTCCGAAACAATTTTGGCCATTATTTTTTCACTACACACTTAAACCCATGAGAGAAACATTTTCGGTTTTAAAAAAATTGTTAATAATTTCAGAGGAAAGACTGTGATTTAAGGGAGATCTGGCTGTTGTTTCTAGCACATCCCCAAACCTCCCTCCTCATTTCTTTCTCACTCACACATCTATTGATATTTTTCAATATTCTTCTCCCCATAAACAAATTTTATGGGATGATGATGTCAAAGAAACACACATGTAGTCCCAACTGAACGAGGCCATCTTATGTGTGTGTGTGTGCATAAGAAAAAACACCTAAAACATCTTTAGTGTTCATATTAATCTGTCAAATGCGATGCTTATTTGTTCATGTTATTTTGAATTATTCAGGTTCAAAAGGGGTGTCCACAATATTTACTTGTAACTTTGTAAATTTTTTACATATAGGTTTGAAATTTTGTCAGTGGGTGCTTTATATACCACTGGTTTATAGTTATTTAATTTTAGCTGATCTTGCTGAGTAAATTTGACTTTTATGGGCAGGTAAATTTAATTAACAGGTGTAAAAGCACTAACATTATGGATAACCACTAAAATTGAAATTCTTAATGCATCTTACCTGTTTGATTTATTACTAAAATTATCCCAGATGGCAACTGCCAAAAATATTGCCACTTTTCAAGATGAGGTACATTAATTTGAATTAATTAAAATACAGGTATAATCGGTACAAGATTTTATTCTTTTGGTAAATATTTCATACCTCGGTGTGGAATAATTTTTTCCACAGTTTTTTTGGGTGCACTCAATGTATCTGACCTCCAGAAAAGAAAGGTGGGAGGGGTGGTGGAAACCTCAAAGTTTCCTACCAAGGGTGTTTTGTTTCGCAGGTCTTTTTTCTTTTCCAGGTTATTTTGGATGCTTTCAACGAATGTGACCTCAAAATCACATGTAAATGGCTCCTTTTTCCAGAAAAGGAAGGATATGGTTGCTATTTCTAGCATGCCCTGCTACCATGTAACAGCTATTTACGTTCATACTGAACTATTTACCAACTTTTTTCCTTCCATTTATTTTTTCCACTTTATGGAAGCCAATATTTTCTCTATTGACATCCACCTCAGTTAATTTTGCTTTTCTCCCAATTCTGTGCTTTCTGGAAGAAAGGTCAATTCTGGCTGCTATAGTTGTCTGCCTTGTTGCTGCAGTCAAGATTCTCTCTGATCTCTTGCTTGGAGAACACTGGAATTTATAATAATTATAAGCACAGCTCATACTAATGTAGGTCACTTGCTGTCTATTTGAACTCTCCATGACACAGCGAGGTCACGGATCAAGTGGAAACACATCAATCATTGTTCCCTCTTGACAGGACAAAGACATTTCCTGCTGTCTTTGCAAGCAACAAGTGGGTGGATTTGGTTTCAAATCCAGGCATGGCCAGATGAGGTCCTACAAGTTATTTATAATAGTAAGTGGCATTATATCAGGGTTGAAAGAATGATGCATACAGTATTAAATATGCTAAGACAGTCTGAAAACAATAGAAACTTTTAAACATTTGCCAGTTTTTATGAAATTTTTGAGTTAACAGACTTGAGTTAACTAGTCCAATAATGATTTTCAAAGTTAACTTAAACGTTAAATCATTAACGAAAATGTTAACTTCATTAATTAATGATTAACAGACTTACGTCCAGCTCTGTATATATATCGTACTAAATAAGGCTCTTTGGTCCTTTCATAACAAGGCAGGACTTACTAGGGATGAAATAAAAGTAGTGTTAGCTGCTAGGAAGTCGTTTATTTCTTTTAATGATAAGATTTGGATTCGTAAAGATACTCCTAATGCTTTCGATGTTCCCATGGGAAGTTCTGACTCAGCACAAATAGCGAATGTTGTGGGTTCTTATATTTTGTATGAATTGGCTGATCAATTCCCTATGGTTAGGGGCGGTTTATATAGGGACGATTGTCTTCTTTATATTAGGAATTATTCTACCCAATGTTTGCAGAGACTTAAAGGTAGGTTATCTAGATTTTTTAATAGGATGGGAATGAGTGTCACTTACGATGATGTTTCGCTAGCTAATTATTTAGATGTGACACTTGATATAAAAAACGATACGTATAGACCGTACCATAAACCGTCTACTAATCTGAAATATATAAGTAGATGGAGTAACCACCCTAGAAGAATTATTGATAATTTAGTTAGAAATATTTCAATTAGGCTTTCT
>NC_069000.1:28057628-28062712 GCF_001194135.2 Octopus bimaculoides | reverse complement strand
ATGTCATGCATAATTCTAAATGTTTTAGGTATTTTGCAAAAGGCTTTAATAATATTAAAGATGGTTATCTTTGGTTTATTTTACCATTTGGTAAAAATGTTAAGTCGAATTTGGTAGCTCAGTTTAGGGAGGTAATTAGTAAGCATTTCCCTGCAAATTCGCGTTACGGTAAAATTATTAATACGCATAGTGTTAGGTTTGGTTTTTTCCAATACTAATAACCTAGAGCAGATTATTGCAGCGCATAATTCTAAAGTTCTTAAGACAGGCATGAATGGAATGAATAGGGATGAGGACCCTCACTTAGGTAATAATATTATAGGTTCTAAGATTGAGGTAACAGAGATTAATCCCAGGAAGTTAAGGTTTGAGGGTCCAAACGTGAGATTAAAGAATATGGTGTATCAGTGTAAGGTTAAGAGCGATACAGATGTTAGTGTTTATGTGGGTTGTTCTTCGGATAAGATTTGTAGGAGAATTTCTTGTCACTTTAATACGTTTAGAGATAGGAGTAAAATAGCTAGTACTAGTCTTAGTAGGTTTATTTGGGGGTTCAAAGAACAAAATAAGAATTTTTCGTTAGAATGGTCAATTATTGGGAGGAATTTCCCTTACGATAAGGGTAGGAGGTATTGTAACTTGTGCAATCTTGAGTTGTTTTTTATTCTATTTTCAAAACATAAACTAATTAATAAACTTACGTATAATGGGTTCAGGTGTGTTCACGTTCGCAAACATACTTATTTTTGGTTTAGATAATTTCATTGTTTATTTTCTCCTATAGCTGGATCGGGTATTAGGGTCTGAGTTTTAGTATTTTTAGTTTTGCTATTGCTCTATTTACTTATACGTACATCCGTTCATATACATGTGCAAATGTATATACATGTGCATGGGTATACGTGGAAATGTGTGTGTATATATGTGTATGTATGTGAGTATGTGTATGTATATGTATGTGTGTATGTATGTATATGTATATATATTTATGTGTATATATATATATGTATATATATATGTATGTATGTATATGTGTGTGTGTGTATATGTATATATATGTATATATGTATGTATGTGTGTATATGTGTGTGTGTGTGGTGTTTTGTATGTGTGTATGTATGGATATATATATGTATATATGTATGTATATGTATGTATATGTACATGTATATATATATGTATATATGTATGTATGTGTGTATGTGTGTGGTGTTTTGTATGTGTGTATGTATATTTGTTTTTTGTGTGTGTATATGTATATATAATTTTATAATATATTTAAAAAATTTTTTAAATATTTTTATATATATATGTATGTGGATGTGTGTGTGTGTGTGTGTGTATGTGTGTGTATAAGTGTGTGTTTGTATGTGTGTGTGTGTATGTGTTTATTGCTTGTGAACTTTGTATGTTTGTGTATGCATGCATATGCACGTGAGCGTGCATGTGTGTATGCGCATGAACGTGTGTGCGTGTGTGTACGGGCGCACATGTGGGTGCATGCATGTAAGTAATAGTATTCTTTTTGTAAAATTTAAAAAAAATTTTGTTCGGTTTTTGTAATTGTGAAATTTTTTCGGCATGAACAGTTTGTATTTTTAAACTGAATGTACTTTTCTGGTGTTATATTTATTTTTCCTGAAGTTGTGTAAAGGAATTTTGTTTTACGAAGTCTCTTAATGAATTCTTTATACTGAAATATATATTGAAGAAGATAAATATGTTCATTTAATTATATACGTTTTTGCGTCGTAACTCCTTTATTATTATTAATATATACCTACCTACCTTGAGCATAGCGTGCAGACTCTCACACTATCACACCCACATATATAAATATAAATACATATATACATATATATATATATATATATATATATATATATATATATATATATATTCACACATATACTTACATACACATTCATTCATGGATGCACATATATACATAAATTCATATAAATATCTACATATTTACACGGACATGCACATATGCATATATATACATATATGTGCACATTTCTCTAGTCACACATGTGTATGCATACACACATAAGCATAGGTACCTTCACACTGATAAATATATATGTGCATGTATATACATGTATATTAATACATGTATGCCCCTAGTCTCCTATTTGCATAGATATGTGCACATCCATCCATGCTCACACATATCCACACCTACACCAATTCATGTGTATATATATATTCATATACACAGTCACACATACACACACACACACACACACACATACATACATGCTCCCACACATAGATATAAATTCACTAATGTACACATGCAAATATATACATACAAGTACGTGCATATAGAAATATTTACATGTATATATAAACACACAGATGCATAAATACAAACATATACGTATATATAGTAAGTCGTCAAGTATGAAACTTGTAGTAAGGTATATGGTAAACTTTGACAGCTGCTCATTTTGTACCATTATTATATTTTGACAATCTTTATCTTTTGTTAGAAAGCTTACACATCTATTTTTTTATTCTAACTCAGTTTATAAAGTATTTGTAAATCGTTTTTGCTATTTCTGTTTAGTGATGGATAAATCAGAAATTCATACAGTTTTGAAATATGAGTCCTTTCTTGAAAATACAACATCACAGGCTGCTTGGAATACTAATGGAGTATTTCATTCTAATGTTATTACACAGCAGACAGTATCAAATTGGTTTGACCGACCTCACAAATGAGCAACATGGTCAACCAGAAACAAAGGTGGATAATGATGAACTGAAAGCCACTGTCGAGTCAGATCCATCTCAAAGTGCCTGTGAATCATCGTTGTTGTTTGGTGTTAACAAGCAAACAATATTGAATTACCTAGTTAAGAGCGGTAAAGTGAAAACGTTGGATAAGTCGGTTCCACATGAACTCAATGAAAATTAGAAACAGCAACGTTTGGAAGCCTGCATTATGCTACTTTCTTGTCACAAAAATGAATCGAATGTAACATGTGATATAACAATCGAATGTAACTTGTTGATAGGAAAATAATTTAATGAAATGGATCCAATACAACAACTGTAAATGTTCAGCACAATGGCTGGACAAAGATGAGCCACCAAAACACAGTCCAAAAAGCAAATTTCATCAAAAGAAGCGGATGGTGTGTGTTTGGAGGTCTGGCGCAGGTGTGATCCATTATGATTTCATTTAAACACGGCTCATCAATCATGGCCGAAGGATACTGCAACCAGCTGGACCAAATGATGCAGAAACTTAGAAAAAAACAGCCTAGATTAGTCAACAGATCCACTCCTATTTTATTGCAAGACAACGCCAGACTACACATCACAAAAATGACATTGGCGAAACTACAGGAGTTGGAAGATCATCATCCACCACACTCGCCTGATCTTGCCCCCACTGACTACCACTTCTTCCAGAATTTGGATAACTTGTTGATAGGAAAAAAATTTAATTCCGATGATGCTGTAAAACAGGCCTTCCAAGATTTTATTGACTCTAGATTGCCAGGCATTTTCAGTTTGAGGCTGGGCAATATGGGTGCATACTTTGATGAATAAAGCTATTCCTTGTATTATAAAACATTAGCAAATGTTTTTTTTCTTTTCTACAAATTTCATACTGACAACTTAATATATATATCTACACAAACAGGTATATACTTTCATGGACTGTAGACACGTGGGTGGGCACCCATAGGTAGTGTTTGGTGGTGGTGGGGAATGAGAAGGGGAGGGTGGGAGGTTACTGAAGTATTATTAGTTATTACTCATAATAATATTATCTGACAGTGCTGGGTCATGAGACTACGTAAAAATATATATTTGTATAGAGAGAGGCGTACAGCCGGGCAACCATACATATATAAAGAAAGAGAGGTGCACCGCTATGAACAGACACTTAGGTGGGGTGGAAAAGAATAGGAGAGAAAGCTCCCTGAATCATTATTATTTCATGATGTCTAATCTTGAAAATGCATATTTGGTATGGTGGAAATATCTTGGAATTTTCTCTGCATGCTTGTTTACCAGGTTCTTATTACTTAGCAGTATGCACAATACTTCCTCAAGGCAAAGGTTGCATGTGTCAGATATATATATATATATATATTCTCACCACCTCCATCCACTACAAACACACAGACTCACACTCATACCTCAACTTCTCCTCCATCCACTACAAACACACCAAGCTTTCCATCCCCTGTTCCCAATTCCTCCATCTACGCAGGCTCTGTAGTGACGACCATGACTTTGTGACTCAGTCTCAACTCATGGCTCGCCACTTTATCCTACGGGGATATCCCCTCACCACTATGCACACCGCCCTTGCCAGAGCATGTTCTGTGGATCGTGCATCTGCTCTCTCCCCTGCACCCACCCCACCGTCTCCCGTCTCCCCTCACCTACCACCCCACTACCTACCTCTCCAATGCACCATTCTCTGAGCCTTCCAGCAACTCCAGTCCAACCCCTCCACTTCGCAGATCTTCCCTAACCAACCCCTCCCCTCCTTCAAACGAGCCCACAACCTACAAGACCTCTTGGTTTACAGCTTCTTCCCTAACCCAACCCCCTCAACCCGGCTCGTTCCCCTGCTCCTGCCCACACTGCTGCACTTGCGCTTACCTCTCCAACAACACCCTCCTCACCAGCACCCATCATCAACCCTATCACATCACCGATTCCTTCACCTGCACTTCTACCAATGTCATCTACTGCATCTCCTGCTCTCTCTGCCCTTCTCTATACATCGGGAAAACGGGACGCTGCTTGGCTGACCGGTTCGTGGAACACCTCCGAGACATCCGACTCAGCAATGACACCCCGTTTCCGCTCTACTAGTCACTCTTTGCAACAATGTCTGTGTTCGGATTGTCTTTGCACAGAGACCATCCAGACTCCTATTTGCGCTGTGAACAGGGATTAATCTTCTCTCTTCGCTACTTTATGCCACATGGGCTCAACTCTCTTCCCCTCTTCATCTTACCTCCTCCCCTCTCCTCTTTCCCCCTCACACCTACTTCCTCCCACCCACCTCTTCTCTCTTGCTCCCGCCCCACCCCACCCCTTACACC
>NC_069000.1:28043712-28057576 GCF_001194135.2 Octopus bimaculoides | reverse complement strand
CCCCACTCTCGCCTCCCCCACCTCCCACCTCCATCACACCACACCACACACCACCACACCATACACTACCATACCACACATCACATCAAATCACACCACCACGCACACACTAGCAATGACCACGTCCCACCCCCACATCCACACACCTACACATACATACATGCACATGTCAAGGTCACCAGTCATCTTTTACACGCACATATATATACTCTCTTATACACACGCACGCGCACCTTTGTTTTAGGATCACTACTACTTTATTATCTCCCCTTCTTCCTAGCTCTCCTGTGTGACCCCTCTGTCCGGCATTCGCCATGATAGATCGCTAGCTACTACACATTCTTTATTTTCTCTCCTTGTTTCTTTCTATGTTCCTTCCTGTGGAAGAACGTAGGCTCGAAACGTTAAAGACTTTTTCACTTCCCGAGCATTAAACTAATACATCTGTTTGTTGTCTACACAACCTGTCTTCATCTGTTGTTTTTTTTTGTGAATTCTCCCTATATATATATATATATATATATATTTATATATATGGGCAACTGGGAGTTCCTACGGGGCAGCTTGCTGAGTACCACAGACCAAATCTGTACCTAGTGCAAAGTTTCAATCAAACCTAAGGTGGCATGATGGCTGAATGATGTTGTAGACAAGGCCATTAGAGCAAAGAAACAGGTCTGAAAGGACTGGAAGAATGGTGATAGCAAAGAACTATATCAGGTAGCTAGGAGGTAGGCTAGAAGACAAGTATACTTAGCCAGGAGAGAAGCAGAAAGGAGGAAGTTTGCCAGTGTTTTGCAGCGTGAGGACCAGAGGCTTAAAGTGTTTCAGATTGCAAGACAGCATGTCAGAGAAAAATGTGATGATATAAAGGAGAGAAGTGCATTCACATGGATGATGGTTCACTTGCAGTAAGTGATTCTGCAAAGAAAGAAGCTTGGAAGTGCCACTATGAAAATCTGCTAAATGTAGAGAACACATGGAAGGACAGTCTGCCTAATGTGGACCCAGCAGAGGGGATTGCAATCCAAATCAACTGTAGCTTAGTAGATAAAGCAATCAAGGGCATGTTAAGCTCCTAGCCCATCAGAAATCACCATTGAGACACTTAAAATATCTGGTGGAGTGAGATGTGACATAGTCACCCATATAGTTTATAAGGTTGTCCACGAGGGAGTCATTCACAAGGGTTTGTGTAGCAGCATTATAGTCAACTGCTACAAAGAAATAATTACAGAAGCATCAAATTGCTGGACCATGTGATGAAAGTTACAGAAAGGGTCATAGCTCAATTAATTAAGAAGTGTGTGAGTCTAGATAAGATGCCAGGGAGAAGCACCACCAATGCTATATTCCTGGTGAGGCAACTGCAGGAGAAATACTTAGCCAAAAATAAACCTCTGTATTTGGTGTTTGTTGACATGGAGAAAGCCTTTGACAGGGTTCCCTGCTCCCTTATCTGATGGGCAGTGAGGAAGCTAGAGATAGATGAGTGGTTGGTGAGAGCTGTAAAAGCCATGTACAGGGATGCTGTCAGTAAGGTGAAACTTGCCAATGAGAATAGCAAGGAATTTAGGGTACAAGTAGGATTTAGGGTCCACCAGGGATTGGTTCTCAGCCCCCTTTGGCTTATCATAGTCTTCCAAGCTATAACAGGAATTCAAGACAGGCTGCCCTTCAGAGCTACTCTATATTGATGACCTCCTTCTTATTGCTAAATCACTACCAGAACTAGAGAAGAAATTTCAGGTGTGTTAGAGTTAATTTAGTAAAGACCAAAGTCCTGATAAGTAAGAAAACAGACAAGTTACAGTTCCCTTCAGGGAGATGGCCCTGCTTGATATGTAGAAAAAGTGTTGGAGAAACTCCATATGGTGTACCTAGTGCAGCCTATGGACACATAAGAGGTGCAGTGGCATCACTGGAAGACTAACTGAGAAAGTAGTCTTTACATGTGGAAAATGTACAGGTACATTAAACATCAGGAATGTACAAAAAATAGACTCCCTCATATGCCAGGGGTGATCCCTAGAAGTAGTAGACAGGTTTTGTTACTTAGGTGACCAAGTTTAGCAGTGGTGGAGGTTATTCTGAAAGCATAGCCACTAGAATAAGAATAGGCTGGGCAAAGTTCATAGAGCTGTTACTTCTAACAAAGAGCCTCTCACTCAGAATGAAAGGCAGATTGTATGATGCCTGTGTATGAACAGCTTCATTTAGGAGAGAGAGTGAGAATGAATTGGTGGTGTCTCCGGAGGAATGATGGTGGTGATGAGGTGGAGGAGAAATGGTAGTGTGTGGGGTTTTGCAAGAGTAATGATCTCACTTTCATTGCAATAATCTGTAACAGAATTAGAAAAGAAATTGCTATGAATTTTTGAAACTATTTAAACCTAACTTCTATCATACTTTTTCTTGGAGAGCCTTCGAAAAGAAACATTTTGATACATCATTTGTGAAATTTGGATGGATATTTTAGGGAATATATGTTTTGCAAACAACTTGCACACGTAAGTGCTACCAGTCGAAAGCTCCACATACCAGAAGCCAGCAAGTGTATGGGGGTCATCAGGAGAGAATGCGCACTGTTTTGGGGCCTACCTCTCAAAGGCATCATTGCACACGCCTCCCCACTCACTGATATGAGGCCCCATTTGCGAGATCAACTGGTTATCAAATAAATCTCAATATTCGGATCTATTTTAAAACGGGGGCCACATTTTTCATTAATGTTTTACGTAGTGTTTTTGGTACGGAAAGACTTTCAAACTTCGTATACTTATCTATTTTGTGTTATAGAACAGAAAAATATTTTTGTATTCGAATTTATTTCATGTAAAAAATTGTCTTATTTCGATAATTTCAACCAATCACTGACAAGTATTCAGTTGTTTATATTTACTCCTTTGGCTGATTAAGCGATGTAAAAGCGTATTTAATCTCCATACCTTCGTTTTATTTGCTTTTTTCATTTTAAATTTGCTTTAACCCTAACCCTAACCCTAACCCTAACCCTAGGGTTAGGGTTAGGGTTAATTGTTTCAGAATCGTTTGTTTATGTAGTTGGCACTTAATGTATATCGACTGAATGGATGTCAGTGATTGGTTGAAATTACAGAAATACGACAACTTTAACATGGAATAACTTATGGATTTCTTTTTTTTTTAAGAAGACTAAGAGAAAAAGATGTTTTATATGACACATTCTACCAGTGTTCCAAGTTTCAAAGTGTTTCGTTAATGAAAAATGTGGCCCCTGTTTTAAAAAAGATCCCAATATTCTTCTAGCTGCTGCCCATCATTTCTTTTTAATCAAATCCAGTGGCTAGCTTTTTCCACTGTAGTTAGGATATCCTTCATGGTGGTATTTACTTTATGATGAATTAGGTCTTACAATAACAACAGTTGCCTCACATTGTGTCCCACACATCTGACTTTGATTGGAAAATGCTCCGCTTTCCAGCCTGTGTCTTCACATTCCTCAAGGAGGTTTACATAACGGTCAATCTTTCGAGCCTGAGTGGCATCCATGTTATCTTCATGAGGAACTGTTAACTTGACTAGATTCACCACTTTCTTTCACACCACATAATATCCGTTTTTTTCATAACTGGGATGAGAAAGAATCCTTGACACCCCAGTAAATCTGAAGCCACCGCCCAGTAGCTGTTCCACTTTTCATCTCTCACAGGAAGTTTCTTCTTGAAATGGATCTGCCGTCCTGAGTGCATGAAAGTAATGAAATCTCTGGTTGGTACTTTCAATGAATTTTTTCCACTGCTGATAAGAGCAATTTGGTCCTTTATAGCATTGAAGATAACCTTAAGGACCAGGTCGTGTCTCCATGTATATCTATTCAATACCAGCAAACAGTTGGAAAGAATATGTTTCAGTGTTCTGACCTTTTCGCATTTGCATATATCATTCTCTGAGACATTCCATCTTACTAGATTTGTAGGTGATGGCAAGACATCATAGGATGAATGAATCAGAAAACTTAGCCGTGATGTAGTCCACCTCCCTATCTCATTCCAACTTATTTTTCTCTCAACAACATATTCCTTCCATCTCGTCATCTGTTCTTGTTGAGTGCATTGGATCAAATGAAGCTCTCTTCTCTTTGTTTCCCTTGTTTTGATGCTGTTTCTAACAACAGATCTGTGTTTGCTCTGCATCATATTTGCAAATGGTCTGAACTGATCTGTGCCAATACCAAGTCCCTTCTGATGAATTTGTATTGCACCCACCATATTTCAGTGTGTAAGAGAAGACAGAATGTCATCAGTCTGCTTCTGCTTTCCACTTCCCAGCCATTTTTACATTTGGTGGATTACGCTTGATTTCTGTCCTTCATCTCTCTCAGCATCATCACCGTTCATGCCTTTCCTAGTTTGTAAATTTCGACTATTGACACCAGTGGTAACTGCAACGAGCCTCTTTTACAATAGAAAGTTGAATTGTTCGATATCTGAGGTAGGCCTAGCCACTTTCTAATGAATATATGACTTGTTCAATGTGAATGGTTAGCGAATTGATTGAAATCTTGCCTAATTGGCTGAAATGAATAACTAGCCATATTTGTGATGTCATATCTTTGAAATTGAGGTGATAATCATCTTCAAATTACACAAACTAATAGTGTCTATGATATAGCAGTTGCCTATTTTTTTTCAGATTCTTAAAAATGAAACTATTTTTTTGGTAATGTTTTAAATATTTGTGTAATACCTATTTTGTTACATGTAACAAATGGTCAATTTCGCAGTGTTTTCAGACCTAGCTAAATCCCAAACTAAAAGCCACAAGGACTTGAGTTTTGGTACATTTATAATAGGTATATAACTAAATAAAACCTGAAATGTTGAGACATGATACCATTTCTATAAAATTTTAATGGACTATTAAAAGTGATGTCCATATATATTGGATTTTCTCCATTCTGACAGGGATTCTTCCAGCTTTTTTTTACCACAACCTTGGAAAAGATTGGGGTGGGGTGGGGTGGGGAGCTTTTTATGAACAAAAATTTTGGAAAATCATTTTTTTTTCACTCCCCTTCACCCCCTGCAGACAAATTTTGGACAATTTTTTTTTTTGCACTACATGCTTAAAAACGATGGCTGAAGCTTTTTTGGTCAAAAAAAGAATTTCTTCTTCTATTTGCAGATGAAAAAGTGTGTGATTTAAGGGAGATTTAGCTGTTTTTCTTGCACATCCCACGACCATCTGGTACCTTTCTTAGAATTGCATATAGACCTAGATTAAAAAACAAACAAAATGTGAAAACTAATTCCTTGCTTTGGCATTAAAAACATATATTAAAGGCATTAAAAACATCTCTAACTTACAGTAAAGTCGTGAGTAGGTGAGAGAAAATAAAACCTAAAACGAATCAGCACTACTTGTGAAAATGTAAATCCTACCACAAATAATCTGACTGTATTCAAAATCTGGGAAAAAAACAAAACATCACATCAAACTTTTATAGTCTACAAAATGATCATTGCACAATATAATTTTCATTGGTGAAATTTGACTAATGTACCTCAAAGAAAAATGAAATTTATCTGGACAAGAATATCTGCTAGGATATTCTTGTACATGTAATTCCCTCTCACTGTTAAAACAGCAAGAGGGAATAAACATTTTCAATACGATGATTCCATGCTCATTTTGGGCTTTAGAAAACTTAAGGAGCTGAATTTAGTACATTGTTTCATAGAAGTATATGTTTAACTAGTAATTAGTTCATCCAGTTCTTGAAATTCTGGTTCAAATTCAGTATTTGAAGCCTTGGATTCACGTTCCATTTTAGCTCTCACTATACAAGAATATGTCAGTTTGACAAGTAGAGTCAGTAGGCATTAATCCTATACGGGCAGCCATAACAGTACCCCCTTTATTGGCTTTGCGCTTTGTTTCCATCCTGCTGCAAAATTTAGCAATGTTTGTTTTGAATTCTTGAGAAATTTTTCTTTCTTGAAGAAAATGTTCTTTTTTAAGTGAAGATTCAAAATAAAATATAAAACAAACTTTGTGAAGGGGTGGAAACACCAGGGTGATTGCGGAAACTGGGCATCATATGTAAGTGCCAGATTTTGATCAAAAGTATATGAGAAGGAAGTTCACATGTAGAACCTTCAAATGATATATATATATATATATATATATATATATATATATATAGAGAGAGAGAGAGAGAGAGAGAGAGGTTGTGACTTTTGAAATTTACTATGTGCTAATAACCATTTGTTTTTATATTTTCTTTATCACTGCAGGAATGGACACAGCAGATAGTGGACCGATATGCAAGTAAGAAAGTTTCTTGGAACAAAATAAAATGCCAAAACTTAATTCGGCAGTAAACTCTTTAGAATAGGGGAAACTTCAGAAAAATATTTCTGAAATAGAATTTGTTAAGAATAGCAGCATATTAGATTCATACAATGTTGACAACCAATGGAAATACTAACTGTAGAACAAAGAAATCCTATTTATTAATGCCCAGTTTTATACATTTGATTGAATGATAATGAATGAGTGTTCATTACCTGATGCCTATGCAATTAACACTAAAATTATTAAAAGCAATGTTGAACTTAATGGAATTTGAACTTAGGACAATGAAAATTCACCAAACATAATCTGAGTTGTGTTTGCAGCCTCATGAATTATTGTCCTTGTTAGCACTCCTCCTCCCCTCATCCTCTACTGCATCATCATCATCTGTTTACTTTCAAGGCAGGGATTGGTTGGAGGCTGTGGAGGCTGCTGCTTCCAAAGACTAGGTGTTCGTATGTACTATTCATCTTGGTTTCTTCTGCTTTTCCTCTTTCTTCTTCATCATTATAATGATAATGATGATGATTTCCTTTATTGGCCACAAGAGTATTGATGGGGTAGTCATCACAAGAACAGTCGACAAGTTGTGTGTGTATGTATGTGTGTGTGTGTGTGGGGGGGGGGGGGTATGTACATAAATGGGGAGAAGGAAGAAATGGAAAAGATGGTAAAATGAGATAAAAGCATACATAGTACACAAAGTATGTGATAACATGAATGATGCAGTCCTGATACAGTAGAAAATCCAAACAGAGCCAGTTAAGGAACCCCAAAGATCTAGGATTACCCTGACCACCATAGGCATGATCCTCGCTCAACTATTGTTCTCCAGTCAAAGCAGAAGTATGCTTACAGTAAGGCCATTAATCCAAACCCTTTTTGCTACAGTTACCCATCTTTTCACAAACTCACTGGGAGGTAGTGCTTCCCTCTCCACCTTCAAAGTGGAACTTTAAAATGTTGATGAGAGCTTGACCAAAGAAGAAGGTGTCTTTTTACAATTCTTTCAGCCTCATCCACCACACCTCTTTCACCATACCCACTAAATAGAAGATCATCACCTGCCTTACCTTGTTAAAGGTAGGTGGTGGGGTAATCCCTACAATGGATTCGACCAATAGTTGAATTTGTTCCCCATGCAATAACAGCTGTTTGACATAACTTCACAGGTCAATACTTGGACATTGTACAAGTGTATGTGGTTGGGATTTGTTGCTTTGTATGCATCTCAAACAATCTCACCTGATGCATGAAGGGTTTATCTCAAACCAACAGTACTCCTCAGTAGTGCTGCCAGACCAAGGATTTCTGGAAGTTATACATGATAGTACCAAGCCTAAAAGTCTTCTGAAACAGATCAGCTAGTTCATCTTTGTTGGATTTTAGAGTATTCTCAAGAATATCATAACTCTTACCCACCACTAGACTTATATATGTTACTAATATAGAACTTACACTGACTGCATTGTCTGACTAGTAGAGGGCAGTGATTTCTTGATGGCATTCTAGGTACCAGTCACCCAAGCTTGGTCTTTTCTTAACCAGGACTGCAGCTCCACCAAAGATTTGAGCTGTGGAAAAGTGTGTCTTACATACATAGCTCACACTGGCTCACTATCAAGGAAAATTTGTAAGTGGCATCACTGCAGCATGTGTCTGTGCACCAACAGTCATGGCATGTCAAGCCCATTTTCCAGAGGACCATGGTAACAGAAGGACCACCTTCCAGGAAGCAGAAAAGTAAATGCTCCAGTCTGGCCACACATGGACTGGAGCCAGGCACAACAGCCAGGTGATAAGTTATTAGGGAGGCAATGCAGGCATTCACCACCTCTGCTTCACCTTTCAGAGAGAATTTCCTCTCAGCCCATTTCTGAATAAGACTGGCCACCTGCTTTTAACCTCATCTCAGTTCTTGTTCACCTGGAGGTCTTGGCAAAATCAAATCCCAAACAACTTCATTGATCTGTCTATTCATTGACCTATTATGCTGTTCATTGGCATAGACTTGCATCTTCAGGTGCTGAGCTGCAAGCCTACTGACTTGTTTGGCTTAATCTTTGCTCCTGCTTTATCTCGAATTCCTTGTATGATGTCTAACATGATAATGGTAATATCATCTGCATATACTGACACAGCTCTCCCATATCCCAGTTCTAGATTCTACAGCAAATGCTGGGGTGTCAGAAGATTTAGAAGAGAGAGAGAGAGGACACTCCTGATGAATTGAGCACACAATGTGAAATGGTTCCATGAGGTAGCAGCTAACTCTGACTATGGAGCAAGCACCACTGTGCATTGCTGTGATCCAGCCACTGAAAATGAGTCAAAAACTGGCTGCTTTTAGGACTACTGCCAAGACTGGTTCAAACTGATTGGGGCCCCACCGTTTTTTACCCATTCCTTCTATGATGTAATGCATGAAGTAGAGGTTATCATAGATGGATCTAGTGGAGATCGCACACATTTGCGATTCTCCAACCAAACCATCTATGATGAGTGCTGACATCTTTGCTAACACTTTAGTCAAAATTTTAAACTCTACATTTAGCAGGGTTATGGGCTGGAAATTGTTTATAATATCCCCATTTTTTAGCATCCTTTCTTAGCAACGTTAAACCTCCCCCAGCTCACAGACCTGGGAATTCTCCTGTTTTGCTGCCAGTTATGATAGACATTTGTCAAGAGGTCACCAAACAACTCTGGAATATAGCCATAAACCCATTGGGTAGATCCAAACCAGGCCATTTGTTCCTTGCACAACCACTCAGTACTTCACGTGTTTCAGTTGCTGCTGTTGGCCTTTCACCGTTCCTTGCCTCTTCTCCGAAGAGTCATGGTAGGCCACCAAGATAGGTGCTAAAGTTCATAATTCTCTATCACCTTCTCTGAAGTGCTGCAGGAAAGCCATTCACATTAGCTTGGAACTGTGCAGTACATACCCATCCTGATCTGTTCAAGACTGAATTGTAGCTTTGTTGCCATATCATGCCTCCACCACCCAAACCCATCAACAGCCTTTGTTCTTTCTTGTTTTAGTACATGAATTCTAGCCATGACAACACAACCTTCATGTTTCATATTGTAGAAATGGACAAGCACATTCTTGCTGCTAGCATGTTGGTCTTGATATCATTTTAATTGTCTCTTATAGTTTACTAATAACTCTTTCACTAATCTAGTTCTCTTTCTCACCTGCTCTTTACTAAATGCAATATTTAATTGCCTTCTTCAGGGTTCCCCGCCACCTTTTGTTGACTGTTGCCCCTGTGAATTTTTCACTTGTATAACCCAATGTGTATAACACATTAGTTTATACAATGTTATATTAGGTATAACCTAATCCTTCTCAGTCTTTCATTTTACAGCAGCTCAACAACTGCTTGATCATGTTTGGGATTTGCAACTGTGTAAAACTATTTTCAATGCCTGGCACCATGTCACACTTGAATCAATTCAACAGAAAGAGTATTTTGATGTGAGTTTCAACTTTGTAGTCAAATGATTACATTTACTTTTATTTTTATACTGTTTATCCAATAGGAATTGAGTAAGTATATCTGTCAATGTCTCTTAAGCTTCATATGTATATAACATTGTAAAATATTTATCACAAAAACTTGGTTTTTACTTCAGGCCCAGAACATACTTGAGCTTTGTTCAGTTGCTGACCTGCAAAGCTCAAGTTGGACCTACATCTAGGCACTGCTTGCATATCTAGGAAGATGGTAATGTTTCACACATACTGTAAGTGGAGGCACATATGAGTGGTTAAGAAGATTGCTTTGGAGTTGTGTAGAATCAGGAGTAATCATACAATTTAGTTCCTTTAATGGATTCAGGTTGACCAATACTTCATGAGTGAAATTTAATAAACTGGTTGCAAACCTGTCATATATATGATACACAGAATGCTATATTTTAATCTAATACTGTTTCTGTTGCACAAATTAATATTCTGTTGTGTCTGGGGAGAGTCATTCTCTTTTAGTGCCTTATAATTTAACACACTCACTGGCAAAGTTTCAACTAATTTCTTTTTTATTTTTCTAAAATTTTCATTGCATCTTGCAGAATATGCTTCAACACATGAATTCACATAAAGAATCTTGCAAACCAAATCCCAAAACGAAATAATTAATATCATTTTACTCTATTCTTTTACTTGTTTCATTCATTAGACTGTGGCCATACTGGGATACTGCTTTGAAGAATTTTAGTCAAATGAATTGACCCAGAACTTTTATGTTCTTTTTTAAGCCTTGTGCTTATTCTACTGGTCTCTTTTGCTGAACTACTAAGTTACAGGGACTTAAACACACCTTCACTAGTTGTCAAGCAATGGGGGTGGGGGACAAATACATGCATATACTATGGGCTTCTATCAGTTTCCATCTACCAAATCCATTTACAGTGCTTTGGTCAACCCAAGGCTTTAGCAGAAGACACTTACTTAAGGTGCCATGCACTGGGACTGAGCACACAACCTTGTGGTTGAGAAGCATGTTTGTGTGAATGAGTCTTTGTATTTTCCAGTGTAAACCAGTGTTTTTAGTTATGGCCTTAAGAGATTGATAAAAAAAATGTATAAGAGATGTATGTAAGGAGAATGGATGATATGATTGACTAAAATCTTTGAAGGTGATGTTCTAACACAGTCCAATAACTGAAATCGGTAGAAAAAAGAAAAAGAAATAAATCATCATAAACAGTATTTGAAGGTCATTTGGTTAATTGGCAAAGGATCAAACTGATACATTACAACAACCATTGCACACAGATGTACTGTTTTTTCTCTATTTCTACTTTACTAGCTTCTGTTTTCCAAGCTCACAAGCTGCATACTACATCTGTATAGGTTCACTTGATGCACTATGTCTCTTATTAACAGTAATACTTACTGTTATTGCCACCCAAACACTAATGACTTTGCATAATCATTCCTTCCCTGAATACATTCCTCTGACATTCTTTTGCTGCTTCTTCATCTACCAATAAAGAAACATTAAGATAGTGTTTCTGTGGCTATTGAGTTGTTTTGACTCTTATTTCTAGCAGTTCTGGTACCAATTAGTCCCCTTTGTCACTTTAATGACATATATTTCTGCCTTTAAGTTGTAAAATTGTGAATTAGCCACCTATATTATCTATAATTTTCACTTTTACTGTTTATGAAATGAGCATATGATTTGAATGGAAATCTTATAAACTGACAAGGTGGGCTGAGTTTAAACCTAGGCATGGTGAAAGCCACCGATGAGCATTAAGATGCAATAAGTATCGAAATGTGAAATCATTGGTGATTTGGCTATAACTGCAACTGTAGAGAGCTTGCCTCCCTTTGTAGTCATTAAGGTAGTGCTTCTGTGGCTATTGAGTTGTTTTGACTTTTTCTTTTATTTCTTTTCAGTCATTTGACTGCAGCCATGCTGGAGCACCGCCTGTAGTCGAGCAAATCGCCCCCAGGACTTATTCTTTGTAAGCCTAGTACTTATTCTATCGGTTCCTTATTGCCGAACCGCTAAGTTATGGGGACGTGAACACACTAGCATCAGTTGTCAAGCGATGCTGGAGGGACAAGCACAGAAATGCAAACATATATATATATATATATATATATATATACGACAGGTTTCTTTCAGTTTCCATCTGACAAATCCACTCACAAGGCTTTGGTCGGCCCGAGGCTATAGTAGAAGACACTTGCCCAAGGTGCCACGCAGTGGGACTAGACCCAGAACCATGTGGTTGGTAAGCAAGCTACTTTATTTCATTTGATTTGCCATAAAGGCAGTACACAGAGTAGCTGCAGGCTAGACAAACACATTAATGATAAATATGATGGTATAATGAGAGAAGGCAAAAGCCACCTGCTGAACTTTGCTTCTCTATAACACTGTTCTTTTAAAATTAAATTTTCACATTGAGGCTATGAACCTCGTACATAAAAAGTCATAAATTAAGGCATTTTGCCTCTTACAATTTTTCATTACACAATATGAGGCACTCGTCCTCTTAGGTTTTTTCGCCCGATATAGCCTTCGCTTCTCTCAAACAAAACGATGGGTCTGGGTCGGGCCACTTTTCAATACTGAATTCGTCGAGGGGGAAGGAATTCACCACCGCGCTTATGTGACTACTCAACACGACCTCCGCAGACACCTGTGGAGGCCAGTCCGGATCCCTAGTACAGGTGTCGACTCCCTCCCTCCAGCGCTTCCTTTCATTCACAGATTTCTGCAGGGCCCCTTCCTTTCGGAATAGGATTAGCACATCCTTTTCCTCACAGGGTGAGCCCACAGCTTCTACTGTCGGTGGCACAATTCCCGCCGACCTGCTTTCCTCCGTTGGTGGCACAATTCCCACCAACAGAGTGTCGGGACATGCTGGTGGTGCACTATCGAGCACCGGCCGTGCCTCATTCTTTTTTTTCTTTTTCTTTAGGGCCACTGGAGTAGGGCGTACTTCCGCCTTTGCCGGAAGGTCCTCCTCCTCCCCCACGATTTTCGGTGGGCAACCATTGTTGCCCTTCTTCCTTTTTTTCCTTTTTTTGAGGAGGTTTCCACCTCCTCGGCTTCCTCCGTCTCTCCCTCCACTAGGGGAGCGGGGTGAACAACATTTGTTAACTGTTCCAGGACCTTACTCTGGTCCTGGGGACAGTCTTTCTTGATATGACCGGGCTTCAGACACCGGTTCACTTGGGTTTACGTCCCTCAAGAATTACCGGATATCTATGCCCAGCCATCCTCAAAAAATCCGGAAATACCAGATCCCTGGCTGATTGGGTCCATAGGGTCAAAACCGCTTTTGCCCCAACCCAATCAGCTGTAGGTAAAATTTTCACATTTAAGAGCTTGGCTCCACTACCACCCAGACCCTGTCGGATAGTATCTTCTATCCAATCAGGTTCTATGCCAGGTGGCAGGCCACAGATCCAAGCTCTAGTTAATTTCTTCCCACATACTGTGGGAAGAAACAGAATTTTTTTCCCTTCTAAGGGCTGGCTCGCAAACTTGCGAGCCACCTCAGGGGTGTCAAATAGCAACCAGACCATCGCGTATTTGACACCCCTTGCCATAAACTTAATAGTTGGCATATGTTCTGCTAAATCTTTTTCAATTTCAATTTCGGGAAAGACCGTAATGGTGTCGATTGACCTAGAGTAGGTTCGTAACACCACCGTTCTTTCCCTGAAGTCTTTTAACCACTTCTTGGGTGGGACAAGCTCCCACTCCAACATGGTGTTACTCTTTTTTGCCATGCTTTCAAAAAAAAAGTTCAAAATGTTCCACAAAAAAGTTCAACGAAAAGTTCAACAAAAAGGTTCACCGCAAAAAATAAATAAATAAATACAAAAAGAACAGAAAGACAGAGCAGAGAAAAAGAAGGAAGGAAGACAGTTCAAGTCACAGCAACACAATTCCGGCTACTTGGTAATCTTGGCCTACAGGTATTCCAATAAGGTATTCCAGTAAAGGTAATCCAGGGACACAGCAACAGGAACACTGAGAAATCCTTCACA
>NC_069000.1:28042132-28043400 GCF_001194135.2 Octopus bimaculoides | reverse complement strand
TATATATACTATTTTAACTATTTTAAAATATTTCAGCTTTAAAGCTGCAGTCATGCTGGAGCACCACCATTGACTGAGCTACACCTTTACTTGGAACCTCCTATAATATGTGGCATTTGATCAATGAGGGAATTTGATGCTGCTGCCCTCATCTGTGTTTCTTGCCATGAGGTAAGCTCATCTGGAACCCGTAATAGGAAGAGATCCAATTTTGTTTTAAAGACACCTACATCCACACCATGCAGGTCTCTCAGGCATTTTGGAAGGATATTAAAGAGCTGTGGGCCCCTGAAGCCCAAGCTGTTGCAGTATTTGGTCCTGTATTTTGATGGCGATACTGGGATCTTTGACACTATGCAGTGGCACCCCGTTCTGTAGTTTGAATAACTTTCAATGCCAAAGTTTAGTACAAGGCCTTCTAGGATTTTCCAGATGTATATCACTGCATATCTCTCCCACCTTTGTTCCAGAGAGAAGAGTTTTAATTCTTTCAGTCTTTCCCAGTAGCTGACATATTGCATCTAAACGATTTTCTTGGTGTAGCTTCGTTGGATTGCTTCGAGTTCTGCCGTTGATTTTTTATTGTGTGGGGACCATAGTTGGTAGCAATAGTTTAAGTGGCTGAATACATATGTCCTCCAGAGGATCATCAATGTCTCCTTTTCTCTTGTTTTGAAAGTTCAGAAAATACAGCCAATCAGCCAATCAGCCGTCTGCATTTTATTACCAACTTGGTAATATGCACCTGGAAAGATGTATTATTGCTCATGTCAATGCCCAGGTCACACACTGATTTTGATTCAGGGATTTCAGTTCCTCCTGGGCCAGTGTGTCCTGTCTGCATGTCGTTT
The DNA here is from genome assembly GCF_001194135.2 of Octopus bimaculoides. NCBI lineage: Eukaryota > Metazoa > Mollusca > Cephalopoda > Octopoda > Octopodidae > Octopus > Octopus bimaculoides. Next base: position 28,042,549 of record NC_069000.1, on the reverse strand, counting down.
ACCTTTGTGTGTTGGTAGTGTAGGACCTGGAATTTTCCTGAAATTAAACTGCATGTTGTTGTCCTTAGTCCACCTGTATATTGCATCCAACTCCCGTTGCAGATGTGCAATATTTCCAGGATTTTGTATATATATATATCATCATCATCATCGTCATCATCGTTTAATGTCCGCTTTAACGGTCACGCTCAAAATGGTGTATTTTATGTGCCACCTGCACATGGGCCAGTCCAACGGCACTGGCACGATCGCGCTCGAATGTCTTTACACATGCCACCGGCATAAGTGCCAGGAAGGCGACGCTGGGCACAGGTGCCGTCACAATTTCGCTTTCAGTTGCCCCAACAGGTCTTCACAAGCCAAGTTTCGTGTCCAATGAAGGAGACGGTGTTGTCATGGGTGCCAGTCGTCGAATTT
>NC_069000.1:28034939-28040633 GCF_001194135.2 Octopus bimaculoides | reverse complement strand
GATAAATAGGAGGGGGCTGAGGACAGAACCTTGGTGGACCCCTACCTCTACCCGGAATTCTTCACTGTACTCATTTCCAACCCTCACCTTACTGACAGCGTCCCTGTACATGGCTCGCACAGCTCTCACTGACCATTCTTCTATCCCTAGTTTCCTCATTGACCACCAGATGAGGGATCAGAAAACCCTGTCAAAGGCTTTCTCCATGTTGACAAAAGCCAGGTACAGAGGTTTATCCTTGGCTAGGTATTTCTCCTGAAGCTGTCTTACCAGAAATATAGTATCAGTGGTGCTTTTCCCTGGCACGAACCCAAACTGCGTCTCATCTAAACTGACTCGCTCCCTAATTAGTTGGGCTATGACCCTCCCCGTGACTTTCATTACCAGATCCAACAACTTGATATATATATATAATTATAATTAGAGGTCAGCTAATTGCTTCACCACATACTGAATTTAGAAATTGGAGTTAAAAATTCCTTGGTAAAATTATTAATCAACTGATTGATTAATTAATTAATTTTACCCTTTTATTATTTATTTTTAATTTTAAATTATATATATATATGTGCGTGTGTGTGTGTGTATGAATATATATATATATATATATATATATATCGGTTAGCTGAGTTAGAGGTTAAAATAACTGTCTAAGGGATAGAAGTATCCATTACACTACTGGTATATTACCTATGTTTAACCATGGGCATACATATGTGAACATAATTTGCTCATAAATTATAGGTAAAGACAAGGATAAACATGAGTTTATCAACAATCAATATTTTAAAGAAAACAGAAAGTGGAGAAATATTGATGAACATCAATTACTATTTATTAATTCAATACAAATAGACTGCATCCCATTATATGTTATTGCCATTGATATGCTAAAAATATTTATCATATTTGGTAATAAAACTGGTTGGAAACATGGAGCTTCATCAGAGTGAAGAATAAATAAAGAAGAGCATGGAGAAGAAAAAGGGAAAAGTCGAATATGGTTGTAATCATACAATTTTGCTTTTGTATATCCTTTTGGAACGTTAAGTAAATGACTAAACCATAATAGTGGGATATGCCAATAGGTTTTAGTCGGAGAAGGGGTGAAGATACAATAAGATTTTTGATTAATCATAATAATTTATAATAATTATGTTTGTAGTACTAATTAAAAGTATTAATCATAATAAATTATCTATATGTGTGTGTAAACTTATGTTTATATTTGTGTAATAACAAATTCTCATTTGCCTATTCACTAATCTATTCTATATCATTTTATTATATGCTTGTTGCACTTTTGTTCTATCTCTGTACATATAAATTATATATTGTATTTATATATAATGCACTCAAAAATATATTTTTCACCTATTACCCTTTTTATATTTATTTTACTCACATATATATTACTTAAATAATTACAAACTATTTTTATATATATTCACTCTAATTTTTCTATTCATAATTATTTATTTGTTTACATCATCATCATCATCATCATTATCATCATCATCATCATCATCATCATCATCATCGTTTAACGTCCGTTTTCCATGCTGTCATGGGTTGGACAGTTTGACTGGGGACTGGTAAGCCAAGAGGCCACACCAGGCTCCAATCTGATCTGGCAGTGTTTCTACAGCTGGATGCCTTTCCTAACACCAGCCACTCTGAGAGTGTATGGGTGCTTTTTACGTGCCACTGGCATGGGAGCCAGTCAGGCAGCACTGGCATTGGCCATGTTTGGATGGTACTTTTTTACGTGCTACCAGCACAAGAACCAGTTGGGGTGGGGAGCTGGCATAGACTACATTCGGATGGTGCTTTTCACAATAGCATTAATTAAAATATTGCTTACTTTATAATATTAATAACTACCCATAATATATTACTACCTAAATTTTTATAACCACATTCACAATTACTTTTATTTAATACTTAATTATACTTTAAAGATATATTTGTTTGATTACCATATCTTATTCCTTATTTTTATTTTCATTTTTATAATAACTTTGATAAATATACTACCTTCCCCACCTTTGTAAGGTTTGTATCATGTTCTTTCTACAAAACATTTATTAGTTAGTGAATTTGCTCCCTACACTCAACACACAATAATAAGAAAATGTAAGGGTATATCTTTTTCCACCTCCATTGAGATTCAACTTTAAAATGTTTTTAATTATATTAATTAATTTCTAAGTCTTGAATCAAAACAACTGTCAGATGATGTCCAATTTTGTAATTAATAAATAAGTATTAATTTAATTATTCCTATTTTCTTATATGTATATATATATTTATATATTGCAGATGACAATATAACAATATGTGAGGTGTTACATGAGTGCATGGTGATGATGATGATGATGATGATGATGATCATCATCATCATTTAATGTCCATTTTCCATGCTGTCATGAGTTGGATGGACTGGCTAGGCAGAAGACTGCACCAGGTTTCACTGTCTGCTTTGGTAGGGTTTTTATGGTTGTATGTTCTTCCTAACATCAATCACCTTACAAAGTGGACTGAGTGCTTTTTATGTGGTACCAGCACTAGTGATGTCTGTTTTGGCATGATTTTTACAGCTGGATGCCCTTCCAAACATCAACTATTTTACAGTGTGGACTGGATGCACCAGCACAAGTGGGGTCACCAAGTAACTTGCAAGACAAAGATCTTTGTGGGGCAGGCTTTTGAGGAAGTAGCCTTGTGTGAGGTGATAAGAGATTAGAGTGTGATAGAGGGACAAGTGTATTGCTGTAGAGGAGATACATGGTTACCCAGTCAGAGGGAGAGAGAGCAAGAGAGAGAGAGAGAGAGAGAGAGAGAGAGATAGTAGAAGAGAGTAAGAGGATGAGAATGCAAGAAAGAGGATGAGAGTGGGAGAGAGATGGTGATGAAGTGCTAGGGCATACCCTCAAGGTACAGGAATCAGAATATAAATGGGATTGTAGAGTATTGCCAAGGGTGCATGAGTAGGGATCAGGGACTTTACATGAATGCAAAGAATGTGGGGGAGGAAATGCAGTGACTGGTGAAATGTGGACATAGAGAGGAGGTGGGTGACAACAGGATAACAATGATACAGTCTGCATGGCAGTGAGGTCAGGATCAAGGAGCAGGATATAAGCATAAGCATAGTGCATGAAAAAGAGGAAATGTGAGAAAGAGAAGAGATGTAGTTTGGTTTGTTGGGGTAGGGTTTGTGAAAAAAATTTTTTTTTTATGGGTGCATATATGTATATAAGTGTCCTGTAGGTTTATATGCATGTATTTATGTGTATATGTGACTATACATATTATATATTTATATTCATGTTTGTACCCTATGCATTCATGTGTGTATATGTATGTGTATATATTTGCATATGTTTACACTATGCATGTGGACGTTGATGAACATGATGATGATAATTTATACGTATGTATTACCATGGTATGTTCTGTTCCGCCATCATTCAAAGTGCTTGTTGGCTAAAAAGAATTCCCCCTCCTCTTCCTCTACCATCTCTTATAATACCTGTTCTGTTTGAAAACATTTCTTGGGTAAAGAAAAAAACTCTGATGACAGGTGTTGTTAGTTCCATATTAAAAAGAGTTACAGGAATGTTGCCTGCATTGAAAATATGTTCAGCCATTGAGCTGTCCATTATTTGAAGTACCAGGAGAAATAGTATCTTATTTGGAAACAAGTGAAGACTGGTGACAGAAAGAATATCCAAATAATATTATTTAGGTCTATTCTGCCTAATCCCATACTTGTAGTTGATATAGCATTTCCTTAAAAGTAACATGGCTTTTCCTTAAAATCACTACAAGCCAATGCTTTCTTATAATATGTTAAGTGTTTCTTAAATATCTATGCATTAGCTGAAAAACATGATAATCTTGGTGAGATATATTTTTGTATATGGTTAAAATAATCAATAAGAGATATTCAAAGTCACATCCAAAAAGTTTATACAGATAGATCTGTGTCTAATGTAGTAGATAGATTAAGACATATGAAGAAGCTAATCAGGTCCTTCTTGAATCTATCTTCAAGCTACAGGCTGCAGTTAGTTGTAATCAACAGGCTAACATCCTTAAAGAAACCCCTTCTCTGTGGAGCATTTTGTCCCAAAGTTGTGACAGATTAAATAGGTCAAAAGATCAGTGACCTTGGCTAAAACACTTGCCAAAAATGTAATTGTGGCTTTTTTTTATATCCATATAGAATTATAACTTATAACAGTTATCCAAGCATGGATAATCACACCAACCTTGGAATTACTAAAGCCAGTTGTGATTTCAGTAAGCTCAATAGCTTTTAGTAATAGTGATAATGTGATGAAGGTATAATAAAATAAAATATCAAAGTGAATATATTTTGCACATAATTTATAAGGGATATCTTTAAACTAGTCTATCACTGAAGAAAAATATATTCATAGTGGTAAAAGGGCTTCTTCCCCTAGCTTAGGTAATATCCTGTCTGACATATGCTTGCTCAGTCTACTTTAGGAGGTTTAATCAGCCAAGATTGGGCCTTAAGCGTGAAATGAAGAATGACTGGAATATTGCCAATAATGTCCAGCCATCGAGCTGTCTGAAGAATACCCAACCATGGAAAAACTGTCTCATCTGACCCATGTCAGTATGGAAAAACAGATATTAAATGGATGATGAATGTGTGTGTGTGTGTGTTTATGTTAATATCAATGAGTCATCTGTTCACCTTTCTTTTTTTATTTCTGTAGAGATTAGAAAAGGGAGAGAATACTGAGAATGAGGAACCAATTCCTTCAAAAAATTGTCTTCCAGAAGTACATGACAGTATTTCAACTTTACCTTACAAAGTTTCTGTACAGGTATAGAAATCTTTGATATTTAAAACTGCATTCATGTAGTTACTGTCCAGGCAGATCAATACTGTTCTAGCTATGATGATTTGGGCTTGTTTTAATGGTATGTAGCACTACATTATCCATTGTGTACTAGCTTATAATTTCAGGATAATTTGGTTGATATTTTTTAGCAAATCAAGTGATCATATTGTGGTTCTCTTATTGATTCATCATCATCATTGTTTAAAGTCCATCTTCCATGCATGCATGGGTAGGACAGTTGACAGGAGCCAGCCAGATAGAAGACTATCCTAGTCTACTGTGTCTGTTTTGATGCATGAAATTGTTGTTGTTGTTGGTGGTGGTGGTGGAGGAGGAGGAGGAGGAGGAGGATAATCACAGACAACTCTGCTGGTGCAGATCTATACCATGGTGGGAAGCTTTCTGACACAATTCTATCACAAGGGCTTCTTATGGTGTGAACATTGTAAGCATATTGCCCTACAGTTAAGAACTACAGAAATATCAAACAGAACTTAAAACACCTGCTGAAAGCAGTATTTAAGAGTGTGACAACCTTTATAGAAACAAAAGCTAAAATTGTAGATGTACTGCCTCCTGAAAATATGTAAATTTAAAGGACCACAAACATCTCTTCAACTATCAATCTTTGAAAACAAAAAATGAAAAAAAAGGTAACAGAAAAAGATTTGATTTCATCCAGTTTTGGTAATAAAATTAAACTGTTTAATTTGATGTCATATCATTAAACACTTTCATTAATCACATACATATACACAAATACTTGCATGTCAGCACACATGTGTATCATCATCATCATCATCATCGTTTA
>NC_069000.1:28033477-28034754 GCF_001194135.2 Octopus bimaculoides | reverse complement strand
TCATTAAACACTTTCATTAATCACATACATATACACAAATACTTGCATGTCAACACACATGTGTATATGGATATAAATACAGTGAGAAATATACATCTACAGAAATATACTTACATATGTATGCATGCAGATATACACATACATGCACACAGATATACTCTATAGACATATATGTATTCTTTCGATAAAAATCAATAGTCCAATACCATGGGTTTTATGCAAATATGTAGTTACTTGATTGAACATTGAATAACAGATGACAATTCCACCATTTAATTGATGAGAGTATGGTATAGAATTTCATAAAATTAGGGATAATGCAAGATGTCAACAATCATTGTGGCAAAGGAATAGAATAGAACAATGTTACTGCATGTACAGGATATCACTCCAAAACACAATTGCATTAACATGGTTGGACTGTGCCACTTTCTTGGTGATAGGTACATGAAGTGAAACATCATTACTCATATCTATCCCCAGGTCATGCACAGTATTTGACTCTGGAATTGCTACTCATTTTGGTCCAAAGTATTTTTGTTGTGGTATGCTAGAAGTTAAAATTTCATCAACATCAAAAATATATGAATTTTCATGGGGGTTATGGCTGTTATGCATAGAATATAATTTCCAAATTTCATAAAGATCCATTCAGTACTTTTGACTTAGTTTTGGATAAGAAAACAGATGACTAATGTGTGTGTTTGTGTGCATGTGTATGTGTGTGTGTGATGGGTGTATATATGTATAGATATCTGTATGCATGTATATATATGTATATATGTGTACATATTACATGTACATCTATATATATACATCTACACATATGTATACATATACATGTATGCATATAGATCTATATCTATATATATATCTATACATATACGTGTACATATACATCTATATGTATACATATACATCTCTCTCTCTCTTTATTTATTTCTCTCTCTCTCTCTCTCTACATATATATACATATATATACACCATTAAAGTGAAAGTATCTGTCATTACAGTATCGAAATGTGATTGTTTCAGTTAGTGGAATAGTTTCATTTTTAAAGTGAAAGTATTTGACATGAGTGTTTTTGTTTCACTTTTGACACGTAATACTTAAATAGTGGAGGAGATATTATGTTGCTGTGGGCTCGAACTATGCAAGAAGTTGAACATTTTTTTGACTAAAACACAACCGGGACCCTAAGTAAGGCATGTGTAAAATTTGAATGAAATTGGTTGTGTAGTTCTCGAGTTTTAGGGATTCACACAGACAGACAGAC
>NC_069000.1:28026482-28033313 GCF_001194135.2 Octopus bimaculoides | reverse complement strand
TATATACATATATATATATATATATATGTATATAATTTCTTTTAGATATTCAGTTTCTTAAATGCCATTGATCTTGCCCACTGTGCCCGTGTATGCCGTTCCTGGAAGGTTCTAACCAATGCCAGTACACTCAGGTATAAGGTGAGTAGTTCATTAGTTATTGACTAATCTGTTTTAGCATGCAAATTAGTAGCTCTAGTTCTCTGAAGCTACTGGTTTTGTTGTGTATATAGACAAATTGGCTACTTGTTTCTCTGGGATTGTTGAAGTGATGTAGACACCTCTGATGAAAGGCCAAGAAGATTCGAAAATCAATTAATGCTGTTCATTATTTTTTTCAGTTGACAAGGAAATAGATTTGCCATATTTATATAACTACCACATAGGTTTATATATACATACATGCATATATATATATATATATAAACACACACACACATAGGTTTACATATACAAACATGCATATATATATATATATATATATATATATATATATATATATATATATATATATAAAACACACACACAAACACACATATATATGGGTGCAGGCATGGCTGTGTGGTTAAGAAGTTTGCTTCCTGACCTCATGGTTTCAGGTACAGTTGAAAAATTTGGAATTTGAATTGGGAAGAGAATGTTCTTTGTTATTTTAAACCTATGTGTGTGTATATGTGTGGTTATGTATGTGTAAGTATGTGTGTGTGGTAAATTTTGGGAGGCTTGGTTAGAGGGAGGAAAAAAGGAAAAAGTGAAAGCAAGAAATATAAGCAGAAAGAAAGAGTTAACAGGGTGTTTTTCTGAGATGGTTGAAATTGCGTTGTATTTTTTGTATGCTACTCAGCTGTAGAAAATGGGCTTTTTTCTGGGATGGTTCATCCCTTGGGCTTTGTAGAAGGGAAAGATCTTGAATTTGCTGTTTCCACATATTTCCAGATACTTACTCAGTGGAAACTTTCATAATTCATATTGTATGATATATTGTCAGTGGATTCTTATATGTTAGCAAAGGAAATTGTTGGTTTCACCAATATAGTTTTCTTTGCAATTGGAGCAGGTTATGCAGTATATGAGATCCTGTATCTTGCAGTTCATATCTGCATTTACTTGGAAGGAGAATCCACTTTTAAATTTTATCTGAGAACCAATGTCCAAATATTTGAAGTTGTTGTTTTACATAGTCCACATCTATTATCTCTGCAGTCCTTCATGAAGAATTCTGGATTATCCTCTGATGTAAATTTTTGGACCCATGAGATGTGTTTTTAAGATTTTTTGACTGATGTTTACTGTTTTGTACAAAGTTTTTATGAACCAGATTTATCATTTTGGGGCTTTGTAAGGATATTAGTAGATTTGTTTTTATAGTGTGGAAAATGTTGGTCACCTTGGGATTATGTCTATTGATAAATGGAATAGTATTTTCTTTAATTTTTTTCTTAGATGTCCTCAGTTGTATGATGTCCAGTTTTTATCATCTTTATAATCCCCTCATTTATTAATTTTAAGAGGAAACTCTTTTTTTTAAGGAAGCCTTTGAATTCATTGAGTCGAATTTGACATATATTTGGATCAGCTACTATTGCACAGCTATGTCTGGTCATACTATATAGAATTTTCCTTTTGATATATGAAGGATGGCAAGAGTAGAAGTTCAAATACTGATGTGTGTCTGTTTTTCATAAAATATATTTCTGTTGTTACTGTGGAGTCATATATTATTACATGAATGTCCAGGAATAGTAACTCATGAATGGTGTCCACAATGTTATTGAATATTTGTAGCTCATTATTTGATTTCTCTCCCAAAATAAAGCAGTCATTGATGAAGTGGTTCCACATTTCAATAATGCATTTCTTAAAATTTTGATCGAGAATTTTTCCTACTTTGTATAGTTTTTCTTCAAAAAAACCGATAACCAAGTTAACATATGAGAGTGCAAATTTTGTCCCCATAGCAGTGCCCTTTATTTATCTCAATTTGAGATCAGTGGCTCTTAGTATTTTTAAGTACTGGTTCTTTTGTTTATTTATGGCTCTCTGTATTTCTAAGCTTTTGTAGATCTTGTGTAATCCACAAAAATTGCACTCTTTAATTTCAGAGTTACATAAGTAGTCTATTTCTTTATCTGTGAAGGAGTCTGGGTATTAACTAATTCATGTTCTGATTTTATTCATTATTATTTTTTCTGGAATTCTCATTTCTTCCTTATAGTAATTTCGGTCTGTTACATGTTCCAGTATTTTGTCTTTATAACAGTCCCTGTCCCTAATCACTATTACCCTACCCTTATTGGATTCTTTTAGGATGAAGAGTTGTTATTCTTCAGTGCTAGTAAAGCTTCCTTTTCTTCTCTACAAAGGTTTTGTTTGCATTTATAGGCACTGGGAGGTAATTTGGAAATTGTGTCTATATATGTATCTAAATGCTTTTCACTCCCCATCTAAGGGGTGAAGTAGGATTTATTTCTGACAACTGACTCATCTTTTAAATTCTTATTGCTGAAGAATTCTATAAGGCAGAGGTGGTGACTAAAATATTCAATGTTTGCTTTTAGTTCTATGAGCTTTAGGAGCAGGTGCAGGGGTAAATTTGAAACCTTTCAATAAAAGATTTATTTAATTTTCATTGAGGTTTTTTTTTGATAAATTTATAATTTTAGGCTCTTTATGTTCTGTGGATTTATTCAAATATTTTGTTTCATCAGATCTGGGGTCTGGTTGTAGTATGTTCTCCCTAAAAAAGGAGTTGTAACATTGATTGTGAATTTTGGTACAAGGCCAGCAATTTCGAGGATGGAGGGTAAGTTATTTACACCAACCTCAGCACTCAAGTGGTACTTATTTTATCAACCCAAAAGGATGAAAGACAAAGTTGACCTTGGCAGAATTTGACCTCAGACAAAATGCCACTAAGCATTTTGACCAGCATGCTAATGATTCTACGTTTTATATTTCTGGGGTTTCTTATTTCTTTGTAGGTGAGAAAATATTCTTTGCTCTCTGCATAGAATACATTGCATATAGTATCTGTCTTCTTACCATCCTCATTTATTTTTGTTAGGCCATTCAAGATGTCTGGGATTATTGGTTGTTAACTGTGGATTTCTTAAGCCTCTATGATGTTTGTTTGTATTATGATTTTTATTTTGTCTGTTTTTTTCTTTGTCTTTCTCCCCATGTTTTTGTCCATCTAGGATATTTGGTATTATGGTTTGCTGGTTGTCTTCTATATTTTGTGTGTTTGTAGTAAAGTTATGTTTTGGCATTGTGGCATATAGGTTTCCAGTTTGTATTTGAGATGATCTTGAGGCCATCTCTGCAAATGTCTTTGGATGACTGGAAGCCTGATATCTTTGTCTGGTTCCTCTGGGATCGATTTCCATGTTTTTCTTTGATTTTTATTTCTTGTTGTGGTTTTGTTTTCATAATTGATTTTTCTCCTCAGTTATTTAGTAATTAGTGAACCACTCCTGATGTTTTCCCCACATTTTTGTGGATTTTTCTTCTTCCCATTTAGTGTCTTCTTTCTATAGTTGTTGTTTTTCTTGATTTTGATTATCATTTCATTCAGAAATTTCAGTAAACATGACTACATCAATTGTTTTGAATTTTTCATGATTGGAAAAGGGATATTTCAGTTTCCAAATGGCATAATGCTAAGCTTATATATATTGTTGTCTTTTCTAGCGTTTCACCCTTCATTTTTCTCATGAGGAATTTTCTGGAGAGGATTGAGTTTTCTTTGTTTTGCCAATTTTGGCATGTGTTGGCTATGTTATCATATCGAATACTTTTCCAATATGCATGTTTGTTTTGATTTAGAAGTTTATTCTAGAGTTATTGTTTTAATGGTTTTTGCTTTTGTGTATCAACTTTTGTTCCTCTCTAGTAAAGTTTTCTTTTAGATAGGGATGGCTCATTGGTAGAATCTATTTTGTTGGTCTTTATTGCTAGAATGTCTTTAAGAAGAGTTCCTTGTGCATGAATGCCATTCACAACTTTACCTTTGGTGGTGAAAATAGTGTTGAATTTTGAGATAATTAGATTCAACTTACTAGATATTTCTGTGAAGACTTCCTCCACATTTCTGGTACCTTTCAGTTGTAAGTTTAATTGTAATTCATTCATTCTGATGTCTTGTACATTCAAATAAATAGGTATAGATTACTTTATATATTAAGAAAAAGCGGTAGTTAGAATTTTGGATAATCGTTTCTTTAATGCTTTCATCTCATTTCAGAGATTCACCAGGAATGATTTTTGTTTACATAAAATTTGTATTTTATATATGTGTGAGTTAGAGTATCACTTTTAGAATCCATTAGAGTATCAAACAAAATACCTTACATTTTGAGTTCAAATCCTGCCAAGGTCAGATTTGCATTTTATCCTTTCTCAGTAGTTGATTTATGGTACCAGTCAAGCAATGGGTCAGTATAATAGATTATATCCTTCCTCAAAGTTTATGGTCTTCCATCAATTTTTGAAATCAATATTAGCACTAAAGTTTGACCATATTAGTGCTACAAGAATTTTTTTGTAAATTGTTTTTGTTAAAAAAAAAAAATTTCAAAAGATAAAATTAAATCAAACTAAAATTGAGGTATATCGATTGCTAGCACAGTAGATTCTAATTTAGACGCAAGGTCAGCAATCTTTGAAGGAACATAAAATTAATTTTTACTAAATTGATTCTTACTAAAGAAGATCACCTCTGATCTCCCCAAAGTTTTAACGGTTATATATAATATTCATTTTTTTCAATGTTAAACACATCTTTTTTTTTGTTTCAGCTTAATCTTCATGAAATAAGCCATAGGTAAGAAGTCATGGTACAATTTTTTATCAACAGGCAATTCATTGAATAGGCTTTTTTACAAATAATTAATTATTTGACCATTAATGGTATATCATCCGAATTTAGAATTTTCATTAGTTGTTTGTGTACATCTTTTTCTTGATGAACTATCAATACCACCACACAATTGTGCTCATTTGCACCTTGCATGCATTTAATTTTTTTGTGTGTCAATGTAATATAGGATGAGTAATGACAAAAATAAAGTCAGTCATTGATCAAACATAGTGAACACTCATCTATGTATCACTATAGTCTAGATTGCATTCTAAATCAGTGGAAAACTGATAATGATAAGGACAATGATTTGTATTTATGTTAAAACCAATTAGTGAGTGTTTGATATTTTTTGACATATACCATTACATTTCTAGGTTGAATGATTTGACTGTGAGCAAACTGATTTACCTCTACCGTCCATATCTGCTGCACTTAAATCTGCGAAACTGCCAATGTATTCAGATTTCTTCCTTCATGGCAATAAGTAGCTGTAATAACCTGCAGGACCTTAATTTGTCAAACTGCCAGGCACTTAAGGTAAAGTTCATAGTATTCTATGATTAACCATTTCTAAAAGAAAAATGATGAATTAAAACCTACTGTGATGGCAGACATGGCTGTGTGGTTAAGAAGGTTGCTTCACAACCACATGGTTTCTGGTTTGATTACATTGCATGAAATCTTGGGCATTTGTTTTCTTTTATAGCCTCAGGTTGATCAATGTCTTCTGAATGAAGTATGAAAGTTGGTAAATAGAAACTGTACAAACACCCTTGTGTGTGTGTCTGTGTCTAGGTTTTTATTTGTATCTCTGACAGTTCAACAAATAGAAATTAGTAAGAATAAGTACCAAGTATAAAATAAGTAAAAGGATTGATATGATTGCCTAAAGCCTTGAAGGCAGTGCCCAGCAAAAGAACAAAAGCATGATGAGTTGTGGGAAATGAGGGCAATGAGACAGAATTATAATTTGAAACAGAGCAGTTGGCTGAATTGACAGTGAGAGGTCTATATCCTGTTACAATCATTATAGTGTCCCCTCACCACCACCCACACAGCACTTAATTCTCAAACAGCCCAATCTACTCAACTGTGTATAGGTTCCATATAGTTAGGTCAACTATCTTGTTGTTGTTATTGTTTAACTTCAGTTAAACCCCCATCTAACAGGCTTATGATTAGAGATTTTCCAATCATGACCATCCTGTCTTTTATTAGTGCATCTTGAACTAGTGGTGGTAAGAAACTCTCAAGAGATCTGAACAGCAGGTCTTCAGAGAAGAAACTACCCTCAAAGCTTTGGGAGTGGATTTGCTTGATGAAAATTGAAAGAAACCTTTCATACGTGCACACATGCATGCACGCATACCAGTGTTGCCAACTAAAAAATCAGAACTTTATGCTAAATTTCAGTAGAAAAAATACCAAAAAAATGCTAAATATGACAAAAAAATGCTAAAGTCTAATTATATCAAAAAGCTTAATTTTTATTTACATTTTTATTTACTTTCTTTAATTATATTCAGCATTAAGAAATAATTTCTTGAATTTCACTGATTTGATCACTTTCGGCTGCAGGGCCTAGGTCTTGACTTCTGCATACATTTAAGGTCCCAATGTTGTTAATTATGTGTTTTGGAATATCAAAGTTTTTGCAACATTTGCCATATCTTTTCAGGCCATATTTTATAGACAGTATTGATCTAAGCATAGGAAGAAGCATTTTGTCTTTCAATTTTGATTTGATTACACCCATACTACTGAACAACCGTTCAACTTCTGCATTTGAGTTTGGTAATGTCAATAGATTAATGGCAAAATTTGCAACATCTCTAAAAGGATTTCCTCCAGTAGCATCTTTATATTCCAAGACTTCCAGCCAGAATGCTTCAATATTAGACATTTAACTAAATGAATGCTATTAAACTGAATTTCATTTGAAGCAATTTTTTCTTCATTTAAATGCATTG
>NC_069000.1:28021022-28024672 GCF_001194135.2 Octopus bimaculoides | reverse complement strand
CTAAAACTGTGTTCTGATATAAACTTGGGAACATCATATTTCGCTTCCAATCTTACATTTAATATCTATTGGTAAAATCACAAATATAACTACAATGCTTGAAAAAAAAAAGTAAGTAGAGATACTTCTATACAAGATATATAATCCAAAACAAATATGAAAAACCACAGGTCTATTTTAAAACAGTCAGTCTGAAAGTAAATCAGTCAACCTGTCATGATAAAAACTCATCACTACACAATAAAACATTGTTAGGACGAATTTCCATGCTATCATTCTTTGCAACATATTTACATTATTGTGTAGCGAGTTCAGGTGCTGACATGAGTTATCTTCTCCCTCTACCCCCATCAGCACCACTCTGTATCTACTGTGGTTACTTTGGGTAGCAGTGACCAACTGCCTACTCTGTTATTTCATACTAACACCAAGAATTTGTGTGTATGTATTCTTTTAATTTTGTTGCTACTGTTCTTGGTGTCATTTTTGTTGTTGTTGACTTTGCTTTTTCTCAGTATTATTTCTTTTGTGTAATGTTTGTAGCCACTTCAACATGGCTGTTCCATTCAAATGGACTTTACTGTAATTTTTTAACCCCAAGAAGACATCTCCTCTAGCTGGTTAATGATGCACAGCTGCATCCAATATATTGCGAACAGGGGAATGAGCCCCTACTACCATCTAGCGACAGGACCAGCATACCAGCCTGGTTTCAGGCTATTTCTGCCTCTCTTCAGTACTGGACACCTCATCTGCTAGCGATGGCAGTAGCTCACCTCTGCTTGCAATATTTATAAATTCAAGCGACTCACAGTCGCTGATTTTGCAACAAGTTAAAAATGGTCACTGTAAGTAATGTTTGTAACAAGTAATTTCTGGGAAATTAGCAAGCTGGTTCATAGCAAGCTATTTCTGCCTCTCTTCAGTAAGGTACTGCCATCTCTAGCAGATGAGGTGTCCAGTACTGAAGAGAGGCAGAAATAGCCCAAAACCAGGCTGGTATGCTGGTCCTGTTGTTAGAAAGATGGAACAACCATGTTGCAGTGGCTATGAACATTACTTGCTAGTACAACTACTGTGATCATCTCTTAGAGAGATTTTAGAACTAGCTTTTTAGCTTATTTCTTTCATCTTTCTACAGAATTCCCTAGGGAATTTTATGACCAGCTTCATAGATATATGTTTTGGGTTTTTTTAGATCGTTTTTTTCTTTATTGCTGTTTTGGAAAGTAAATTAGTAAATAAATTAGTAGGGACAGGATTTCTAGTAACATTTTTCAGGATGTTTTACATAAAACATCTGAACATTTGACATTTGAAAAATTACATTATTTACATTATGCCCACGGGCATATGGCGTAGTGGTTAAGAGCGCGGGCTACTAACCCCAAGGTTCCGAGTTCGATTCACGGCAGCGACCTGATTAATAATAATAATAATAATAATATAATAATAATAATAATAGTAACATCGATAGGAATGAGAACCCAGGTTCGAAATTTCCCCAAGACACCTGACGAAGGCTGGAGGGTATATCAGCCGAAACGTTGTGTTAACAACAAACAAGATGAGGACGAATATCCGTCAAATGTAGATAATGTAAATAATGTAAATAATTCCTCATCTCTTAAATATAGAACTGTATTTGAAAAATTCATCATAAAAATTTTTTTGGTCACCAGGGCCCTGTGCTTAAGCACACCTAAGCAGGCACTGCTAATGAGTCCTCATGATCCCCAAGAATTTCATTTTTACCCCACTTGGGGTCATTTACCCCAGTTCACCAACCCCTGGTGTAAATGAAAGAGAAAAACTCCAGTACTCCCCTATCACCACTAGTTTGCTTGCTTGAGAGTTACTTTTGAACACAAACTGTCTTTCCTGTAATAAATAAATAAATATATATGTGTGTGTGTGTGTGTGTGTGTGTGTGTGTTTACATCAATATGAAGCAGAGAAAAGAATGGCTGAGTCCCAACAAACAAATAGTACCTCAAGCCAAGCCAGAGCTGTATCCATGCAAGGTGATGACCTATAGTAGGTGAGACTGGAAAGAGCTAATCCACTACAAAAATGCTTGAAAACAACAACACAGACAATGTAGAGCATCATGTTCAGCAAATGCACTGGCTCAATGAGGCAATCCAGTGAAATGACCTGACCAATGACATGGCATACTTCTTCAACACAACAATGTTCACTGCCACTTCACTAATTTGACTAAAAATGCTATTCAAGAGCTTGACTAGGAAGTTCTTTCACACCCACCATATTTTCTTAATATAGTGCCTTCAGATTATCATCTTTTACAGTCAGTCTCTGTGAAGCTTTTCATTCATCAATGATGTGGAGCTGAAAACATTGTGCAATGAATTCTTTGAGTTAACAGCCAGTGATTTCTACTTTTAAGGCATAGACAGTCTAGTGAAACATATGCAAGAAATTGTGAACAACGAAGAGAATATATTCTTGACTGATTTGTTAAAATTGTTGATGAAAAATAAGGATGAAAATAGAAGGGAAAAAAAACGAATTTATCTGACAGCTCCCCCCCCACACACACACATCGATATTTCACCTAGGCATAATGATACAAATAACCTTGTGTGAGAACTCAATATATATATGCTCTAATGAAACTGTAAGGTGATACCCAAGCACTCAGCTTTAATTGCACTGCATCTTATAGTAGAAACATCTGTGAGCTAATGAAGTTCATTGTATAATTTCTAGTTCCCTTGTCATTTATTTAATTTCTGATATATATATATATATATATATATATATATATATATATATATACACACACACACACACACATACATACAGGGTGCAGTGGGTAAAATGTCGCCATTTTATACTTTTAATTTCACACATGCTCATTGTTTATCTTTATTTTATCAACTAGGGTCATTTGGGCACTGTCTGTGAGAAAAACAGTTCCATGAGACAATTCACTCTGTCAGAAATTTTGAAACGACATGCTGTACTGCTTGGCATTCATGCCAGAAGCTCCAATACAAACATTTCAGAGTGTTTGGGTGTCAATCTGAGAACAGTGCATGTACTGAGAGTGATAAAAATCAAACATCTAATCAACATTATGGTGTTTGTAGTGTTCACTAGTGATGGCATAGTTATGTTTCCATTCATCTTCCCACACGGCCTACATCAAGTGCGTGGAGGAGGTAGTGCGACCCTGGGTGAAGAGGTTGGCTGCTGGAAGACCCTATGTCTGGCAACAGAATTCTGCACCATGCCACACAAGCAGGGGAACCCAGTCATGGCTGTCAGACAATTTCTGCGACCACATCATTCCTAACATCTGGCCACCTAACTCCCCACACTGCAATCTCCTTGAATATTATGCATGGGCTGCAGTTGAGTGAGAGACCAACAAAACTCCTTGTAACACCAAACATACACTGAAGGCAAGGATTATGGCAGCATTCACCAACTTAAACAGAAATGTTACAAGTGATTTCAAAGTCGTCTGGTGGCCATGGTTGAAGCCAATGGCGATTTTATTGAATAAATTTACTCTTTAATATTTCAAGATATTTTTATGTAATTTAGGTAAATATATCTGTTAAAATAAGATCAGTGTTATTTTCATTTTTGCGTAATTTATACAACATTTTATTCACCGC
>NC_069000.1:28006442-28019994 GCF_001194135.2 Octopus bimaculoides | reverse complement strand
TGGTACAGAACTGATGAGCTCTTCCCTTCTTTAAGTTCCCTCCAATGTTCATTTGCCCACTCCCCTATGCTCCTTGCTGTTTCGCCTATGAACTTGAGGAAGGGAAGAGCTCATCAGTTCTGTACCAGCACGCTGAGCAAGAACATGGAGGCTCATTCAACAACATAGAAATTAAGAGACAGAGAAGACAAATAGAGAATAAAGAGAGTACTTATGTAAAAGAAATTTATATTATATAGGTGCAGGAGTGGCTGTGTGGTAAGTAGCTTGCTTACCAACCACATGGTTCCGAGTTCAGTCCCACTGCATGGCACCTTGGGCAAGTGTCTTCTACTATAGTCTCGAGCCAACCAAAGCTTTATGAGTGGATTTGGTAGACAGAAACTGAAAGAAGCCCGTCGTATATATGTATATGTGTATATATATGTGTGTTTGTGTGTCTGTGTTTGTTCCCCCAACATCGCTTGACAACCGATGCTGGTGTGTTTACGTTCCCGTAACTTAGTGGTTCAGCAAAAGAGACCGATAGAATAAGTACTAGGCTTACAAAGAATAAGTATTGGGGTCGATTTGTTCGACTAAAGGCAGTGCTCCAGCATGGTTGCAGTCAAATGACTGAAACAAGTAAAAGAGTAAAAGAGAGTATTATTACTTTTCAGTAATATCTAACCTTGCTTTCCATTGAATTTTATGAAATATGAATGAAAGGTCTACAGCTACCTAGAAGGTATAGTCTGCTAACAAGAACTGGGGGGAAGGCATTTGCTTCTGGCATGTCATGGTTGCATCTTGAGTAACCTGAATCCCTCTATGTTGCCATTTTGGTGCTCCTCTCTTGTTGTTATTTCTTTTTTGCTGTATACTGTATATGTATACATGTGCATGCATATGTATATATGTATGTATGCATTTATGTCTATATACATAGGTGCAGGAATTGCTATGTGGTAAGAAGCTTGCTTCCCAACCACATGGTTCCAGGTTCAATCCTTTGAAGGATAGAGGGCAAAGTTGACTTCTATGTGATTTGAGCTCAGAATGGAAAGAGCCAGAACAAATACTAATAATAACAGATTTTAATTTAGACAGAAGGTCGTTAGTTTGGTTATGGCAGTGGTGATGGGTTAACAATTGATTATATCAACCAGACTACTAAACTGGTACTTTATTTTATTGACCCTGGTGAGGTGAAAGAGGAATTGAGTTTGACAGGATTTAAGCTCAAAACATAAAGAACAAGAAATGCTTGTTTCAGGTTTTGGCACAAGGCCAGCAATTTCAGGGAGAGGCTAAGTTGATTACTTCGACTCTTGTGCTCAACTGAAGCTTTTTTTATTGACCACGAAAGGATGAAAGCAAAGTTGACCATGGCAGCATTTGAACCCAGAACATAACGATGGACAAAATGCCGCTGAGCATTTTGCCCAATGCGCTAATGATTCTGCCAGCTTTCTAGCTTCAACAGCAGGAACTACTGCAAAGCATTTTGTTCAACACTGTAACAGTTTTGCCAGTCCATCACTCTTAATATTAATTTTTTTGTCTTTTACCATTTAAAAAAAAACTTTATTGTTTTTATTGTTGTTATACATACATATTCTTGTGTGTGTGTGTGGTGTGGTGTGTGTATATATATATATATATCCATAAATACTTTTTCTCCCTCTTTTACAGGATGACCATCTACTTCTCATAGCTCGGCGTTGTCATATCTTACTTTACCTTAATATTTCTCACACACTTATAACTGATACAGCTTTAAGAATAATTGCTCGGTATGATTAATTAATTGTTAATCCTTTTAATATTTGGGTTATTTTCGTTTTTTGTTTATTTTGTTGGGGGTTAAAAGTCTGAAAAATTATTTTCTGTATCTCTTTTCTGCTCTCTTTGTGAACATAATTATATTGACATTTAAACAAACTATATTTGACTTTTATTGACCAATGTTCAAGTTTTCCTTAACATATTCAGCAAACTCTGATTTTGTGTTTATACCTTCTCAATATAATTTACAACTAGAGTTCAAGGAATAGAGGTTATTTCCATGCAAAGTATGAAACAAAATTTCATTGATGTTAAATTTACTTGCATTATTTATTTTCCCCTTGTCTCCTTATCCACTTTTTTTTTTTTAAGGTATCTCAGTAACTTACTTTGCTTAAGTTTGGCATATTGCAGAAGGTTCACAGACAGAGGAATGACTTACCTGGCACAAGGAGAATGCTGTAAGAATTTAGAACATTTAGATCTTTCAAATTGTCTTCAGGTATTTAATATATATTTGCATTTTATTTTGAATTTTTTAAAATTAATTCGTTAGTTATATGTGTATGCACATATATGAGTGTATTAATAAGTGTGTGCATGTTCTTATGTATGCATGATGGGTACAAACACTGCTGAAAAATCAAGAAATTTGTTTTACAATTGTAGGCTTCCATGTTTAATCCATGTGGTACCTTGGGCAAGTGTTTTCTTCTATAGCTCTGGTTCTATCCAAGCCTTATGAGTGAAGAGGATAAATCGAAGTGACATTGAACTGTAACTGCAATTCAAGAAGTCAGCTCTGTCACAAACAGTATCATGCTGAGCCTGCCTGAAGGTACATATGCCTGTGGTATATTCAGCCACTTACAGTAGAGTTGGTAATTCAGTTGATCAAACAAACAGAATATGCATCACGGAAGCTGACTAAATGTGCATGCTTAGGTAAGGTGGGTGCATGCTTGTATTTACTTAAGAGGTGAGCCAAAACTTTTGCAATATTTGCATATGTGCTAGTCTGCAATGTGTGTATCATGTAACTGAAGCAGTTCAAGCTGTGGAAGGTACCCGCTAAGGTCGGTAGTATTGTGATAGTTGGTACACCAAGAAAGACATGTTCAGTCTCCAGTATCAGGTCTCTGTTTATGCAACCTATCTAGGTAGATCATACAGGTCACAAATTTGTGATCTGTGTAGTCAGCAACTTTGAGCTGTGCCCCACAGAATACTCTATCTCAATATGACCTGGATGAATGTGATGCTGTTTGCTCATGTCTATACTGACACATTCATGAGATACAGTCAGTACCTTCAGCCATTTGAAAATGACTGAACAAGCTTGCAAGGCTTTTACATTCCTTACCCTATCTCTTAGCCCAACACAATCCAGGTATGCATCCAAGATCATATTCCAATCGTCCATAAGCAGTAAAGAGTGGATTGTTCCCAGGAAAACTGAACACCTGAAGAAATCTGGCTACCCTGCTCCAGATCAGACATAAATAGCAACTAGTCTAAAGGCACCACCTTCACCACTGTTCATGTCCAAGATCATCAGCTTACCATCTGAGTTAAGGAAGATCAACTGTATCTCAAGGCCCAGGGTTTTCCAAAACATCACCACCACCCCACTTCCACATTCTGGGCGAAGTAAGAGGTGTGGAGATCTTGAAATTACCAAAAATGTGTGTGTTAGAAATACTGGTCTTGCTGATGGCTATCACATCCAAACCTAGGGATCTTAATTCTTTGTGCATGCATCTCTGCTTCTAGAGTGACCTCAGGTCATGTGCCTTTATGTATCACACTCTGAGATTCACCATGTTAAGTGAAATATAAAGAGGAAAAGGAAATGGGTTACTTGGACATTGGCTGACTCTGTCTCCTTGAAGTTTTCAGCTTTCTATGGAAAACTCTTTAGGAGTCTGTTCTTGGCTCTTACGTTCGGACTTCTCACATCATTAGGCAAAGTCTCCTTCAATATTTTATGTCTCAAAGTCCAGCCTTGTTATTTTCAAATTGTGTAGCATTTTGAAAGTGCTGACCCCCCCGCTTTGTTTCATGTTTTCCATTTGGGTTTTAGATTTGTTTTTATTAGTTATATTAGTTATATTGATTATATATCAGTTTTAGATTTGTGTTTAATATTAGCAGAAAGTTTGTGGGTGGGTGTGTTTTGTTAATGTGTTTGCATTTCAGTCTACTGTGTGTGATTTTTTTTTTGTTAATATCGGTAGTGGTGGTGGTGAAGTTGTGAATTTGTTAGTGTTTGGTATGGGTGTAGTTTTAGTGATGCCATCATAACTCATTCATAGCAGGGGTATCTTTTAAAAATATTTTTTGTCTTTTGGATTTGCTTAGCTGTCCATACTCACAAAATGAAATTTCCATGTTGGAAAAATCCAATACAGGAGGGAGTGGAGATACGTTTACATGTGTGTGCTTGAGAAAGTTGGAAAGAGGGGGAGGAAGAATAACAAAGAGTTTGGTTGGATATTTTCCTGTAATCGTGGGTGTCATTTGTTGCTGTTGTTGGTGCTGGTGCTGCTGCTCTTGTTCGTGTTTCTTTGATATTGTACACTGTTTCTGCCATTGGGGTTGTGATGTTGATAGCAGAGTGGGGGTCTCTTCTCTCATGCTTTTTGTTGTGGACAGAGAGCTCTGAAGCAGTCTTCTGTACCATTCAGTTGGCATCTTAGCTTTCTGCCCTCAACTGCAATATGTAGATTCACTCCATCAGGCTTAGGTTTAGGATCATTTCAATCTCCTGGTCCAGACCACAATGCCTCCATTTATTTTATTTCATGGAGAGTATTGCTAAAGTGATGTAAGCTATCAACCACCAGATATCCAACTCTGGTGGCATTTTCTGTCTTGATAAGGACATGACATCCTCCTCCATCAACAAGTTGGGAAGAGGAAAAACTCCTTGTTGCATCTGGGGGCTTTAGAATGCTTCAACTTGAAGGCTTTGCTCTTGAGGAGGACCTACACACTCCCAAACTGCCTTGCCCTGGTGACATTTTCTTTGTCTGTCCATATTTCTTTCAGGTCTTGTTCCACCAGAGCATGTATCACTGCTTTTAGGACTTGAGTTTTAGAACATACACAGAGATACACTACCATCTTCAGTGTGCTTCCCACCAAAACCTCAGCTGGGATGGCAGTTTATGCAGTTCTCCCATTCAGCTTCATAAGTTGTTTCACCTGTGCCAGGTGGTCTTCTTTCTTGTTAAGTACAAGATTTCTAGGTGATTTTGCTGTCATCACAGTCCTTGATGACACTTTTATTGTGGTTGCTGATGCTGATGTTACTGTTGTAATTACTATTGCTATCGTTGTTGTTGTTGCTGCTGCTGTTGTTACTGTTGTTATTGCAACTGGTGTCACTATTGCTTTGTTGTTAAGAATACCATGACCATTGTTGTTGTTGTTAGCTTTTACTCTCTCATGAAGATGGTTGTAATATAAGATTTTCTTGCTATCTCCTCGTTAAAACCTTTAGTGGGTGTTAACAATGCTATAATTCCCCCCCCCCCAAAAAAAAATACACTGACAAAAGCTAAAAATATTGCAGTAGAGCTCTTTACAACATGATTTGGCAGTCCCTACTCTTCACCTAGTAAATAAGTATGTCCTTATGTAAGGTACTAACAAAAATTAAAGAGAGTAAACAAATTATTTCCAACAAGATTCTACAAACCTTCAGGAGCCAATGCAACACACATGTAAAGATGATGATGATGATGATGATGATGATGATCCTTTCTACTATAGGTAAAAAAACCTGAAATATGGAGAAGGAGGATAGTTGATTACATCAACCCCAATGTTTCACTGGTACTTAATTTAGTGAAACACTGGGGTCGATGTAATCAACTATCCCCCTCCCCCAAATTTCAGGTCTTGTGCCTATAGTAGAAAGGATTATTATTATTATTATTATCGTTTTGTTTACATGTGTGTTGCATTGACTCCTGAAGTTTTGTTGAATTTTGTTGGAAATAATAAGAATAATCCTTTCTACAATAGGCACATGGCCTAAAATTTGGGGGAGGGGACTAGTCGATCACATCGACCCCAGTGTTTCACTGGTACTTATTTCATCAACCCCAAAAGGATGCAAAGCCGAGTCAACCTCAGTGGAATTTGAACTCAGAACATAGCAGCAGACTGCTAAGCATCTCGTCCAGTGTGCTAACAATTCTGCCAGCTCACTGCCTTGGAAATAATAATAATAATAATAATAATAATAATAGAAAGACATGTATGATAATCGATGTAGCATGTCCCAGTGATAACAGGATCAAAGAGAAAGAAGAAAAACTGAACAACTATGATGATTCGAAGTGAAAAATACATAAGTAGTGGTCAATGAGGAGAGTAGATGTGATACCAATAGTAATTGATGCACCTGGAAGTATCAGTACTCAACTACCAACATGGTTCAAAAAGATTGGTACAAATGCAAAGGTAGAACATCGATAAAAATCAGCATCGCCTGGAACTTTTTCACAGGGTTCTTGAAGCACAACCAGTAAACAAATGTCATCTTTGTCTGCTGGCTGTGGACAGCTGACACTTTCCATCATACCCAGCAAAATAAGCTGTGAGTTTGCATCAAATAATAATAATAATCTCTTCTACTAAAGGCACAAGGCCTGAAATTATGGGGGAGGGGACTAGTCAATTACATCAACCCCAGTGCTTCACTGGTACTTAATTTATCACCCCTAAAAGGATGAAAGGCAAAGTCGACCTCAGCAGAATTTTAACTCAAGACATAAAGACAGATGAAATGTCGCTAAGCATTTTGCCCAGTGTGCTAAAGATTCTGCCAGCTCATCCCCATAGTAGTAGTAGTAGTAATAGTAATAATGGTTTCAAATTTTGTCACAAGGACAGTAATTTTGGGGGAGGGTATGAGTCAATTACATTGACCCCAGTGTTCAACTGGTACTTATTTCATCGGCCCTGAAAGAATGAAAGGTATAGTTAACCTCAGCAGAACTTGAACTCAGAATGTAAAAACAGACTAAATGCTACTAATCATTTTGTCCACCATGCTAACTGAAGTATCTCTATGTGCAAGTAATACCAGCAAATTTTTTTCTTCAAGTTTTTCCCTAGCATGGGTTTACTCATATCTCTTTTCCCTCTGCAACAACAGCAGTAGTAACATAGTAACAGCAGTAACAATTACAATAACTAATACTATTATTAGTGATAGTGGTAGTGGTGGTGATGGTGGGTAATGGTGGTGGGTGTCAGCATCATCGGTATCGGTCTGTTAGGCAGTAGCAACCCATTAAAAAAAAGTTTACTAAAAACATCATATGAACAACAATTTTTATTTTATTATTATGTTCTAACATGGTCTTGGTAGCTCATTTTGAAAATAAATTCAAAAATAATTTCATCAAATATTTTCAGTTAACTCCTGAAGGATTCATGCAAATTTTCAACAAGTGTGATAATCTTAAAGTCTTTATTGTTGATGAATTCCCAACTTTAACGGACCAATGCATCCAGGTAAGGTAAATTTCATATAGGTACCCTCACTTAACACTTTCATAATCATATTTCTTATGAAACTCAACCTCTATGTGTTTCAATTAATTTCACATGGAAAGCTTTAAAAAATTGTTTTAAAGTTTAAAATATAGAAAACAATATATTATCTTGTTTTATAAATCACATTTATGTATATTACCAGATTATTAATAGCATGTTTTTCAAGATATACATGGATTCGTATGGATTTTCTGAAGCCTTAATCTCATCATCATCATCACCATCACTTTTTAACATTTGTTTTTCATGCTGGCATGGGTTGAATGGCTTGAGAGGAGCCAATGAGCTGGAAGATTGCACAAAGCTCTAATGTTTACTTTGGAATGTTTTCTACTACTGGATGCCATTCCTAACATCAACCACTTCACAGAGTATACTGGGTGCTTTTTACATGGTACTGGAACAAATGAGATAACCTCACAAAACAAGATCCCTCAACTGAGGAGTGTAGTATTAAGGGAGGTGATTATGCCAAGTGATGAGAAATTAAAGTATGATAGAAGGATAGAAATAGAGGAGATACATGGCAACCCCTGTTGGAAAAGGAGAGAAGAAGATGGTGCAGAGGTGTTAGGACATATCCTTAGGTTACATGAAGGTGAACAACAGAGAACTGGTCCAGAGGAATGGACAAGGTGAATGGGTAGGTAAGATCGTAAAAGTGTGCAAGGAGAGTGACAAATGGATAGAAGGGGTAGAAGAGAATGGTAAACTTGAGTGGAGGTGTGATCAATGGTGAATATCAATTCAGAGGATGAAAGGTGGAAGAAATAAGTTTGGGTCAGGTAGGTGATAGGTAGCAGTACAGGTAATGTGATATGTGGGCAGTGTTCAAGAGATGCACAGCACCAGGGACAAGGTGAGCGGTACATAAGATGATGAACATAAGCAGTAGGGGCTGTCATTGGCCAAATGAAAGAGTGAAAGTGAAGGAGGTATTCAGTGGAGGATAAGATGGTAGGGGATGATATTGAGAATGTGAAATACAAAGTAAGTGGCTGTCATATAGTTACAGTGGCTGAGTGAATAATGCCATAGTCAGAAGATGGCTGTTATGAAGATGAGCTCTGGGGAAAAGACACTTAGCATGTTGACAAATGCTAAGTAGAGCAGTTTATTGTGGACTAAATACTTCATTGAGTCAGGGGCATAGATGTAAGCAGTATATTTTTAAAGCCTCATTTGTGCTGAGATGGATGGGTTTTCTTGAACACAGCAATTGGCCAATCATCCCCAGCCTTTGTCACCTCCTCTCTGAGGCCCAACATCCAGAGGTCAGCCTTCACTACTTTGTTCAACATCTTCCTGGGTCTATCTCTTCCATGAGTTCCATCCACATTCCCTATACCTGTTATGTGTCCACAGATTACCCTGGGTATACCATATGGAATTCCTACCTACACATTTTCTAAATATTGAACGGAGCCATTTTCCTGAAGAGATTTGTGGTTTGTCTGTTTTCCAGCTTACTTTTATCTTTGCTAAGTTAATTTACCTTTAGGTCCTTTAATTACATGTTTTACTTCTACACCTGGAATTTCATTTTTAATTCTACTTCAGATTCAGCTCTATGAGCAAAGTCATCAGCACAGAGGAACTCCCTTGGGCAACCAGTCTTTAACTCTTTTGTTATGGCTTAGAGAATAATGATATATAGAAGGGGACTGAGAACCAAACACTGGAGAACTCCTTCCTGCACTCATTTCATTATTGTACTCATCTCCAACTTTCACCTTACAGAAAGTACCCTTGTACATGGTTTGGATAGCTCTAATCAGTCATCTACTCCTAGTATCCACAGTGATCACCTATCAAAGGCTTTCTCCATGTTGACAAATGCTAAGTAGAGCAGCCATTACCTTACTGGATAGCATCAGTAGTGTTTCTCTCTTGCACAAAACCAAACTGCATCACATCTAGGTTAACTCTCTTCCTAATTATTTGTGCAATAACCCTTGCCATAACTTTCCTGATCTGGTCTAGCAATTCAATACTTCTGTAATTATTTATCTTTAAGGCATTTCCTTTACCCTTGTAACAGTAGATATAATGTTTCTATGCCTGTCGTTGGATGTGATACCTTCTTGTACTACTTGATAAACTACTCAGGTGACTTGGCTATATCCCACTCTGCCAGATATTGTAGGCATCTCAGTTATGATTTCTGGCGGACCAGGAACTTTTCCTGTTTTCATATTCTTAATTTCTTTATCAATCATACAGTTGTCAGCTCAAATAGCTGGTTCCTTTGCTGGATTCACATTAAGAAGACTTCCTTACCCTATGCATTCTCCACATTTAGCATCCTGTCATAGTGGCACTTCCATAGCATCTTTCAAAATCACTCAGTGCAAGTGTATCATCATTTATCTGCATGTACTTCCCTCCTACGACATCATAATTTTCTTTGACACACTGTCTTGTAACCTGAAACAGCTCACACCTCTGGTCTTAGTGCCACTGATATTGGCAAATCTCTTCCTTCATGCTTTTCTCCTTGCCTAGCTTCTCTTCAAACTACTTGGTATATTTCTCTGCTATCCCCATACTTCCTATCCTTCCATGTCTGTCTCTTCACATTTATGGCTGTCTACTTCACTGTTCTACTGCCACATCATCCTTGGTCTGGTTTGAACTTTGTACCAACTGCAGATTTGATGTCACCCTCAGTAGGTTGTTTCATAAGAATTTCTAGTTACCCTCTATGTTGTACTTCTCTATCTCCTCCACCTTTTTGTTAAAAATCTCTATATCTCTGATTATCCAATGGATCTTAAAGATTCCAAACCTTCCTTTTCCAAACCGTTTTGTAGCTCTGAGTCCTTCTACTACTTTGGTTTGAAGTCACTAGCTTTAATTTACTGTATATCTTTAAAAAAATGTGCTGCACCAATGTACTGTGATGAACTTTCTGAGATTGTTCATTATCAGTTTCTGATACCGCACTGTATATATTGTCAAGATACAGTTCTTACAACTGTAAGAACTGTGTATCTTTGCCTCATGTAGGCAAAGCTCACTACTGTAAGGGGCAGAGATACTATTGTGTAATTAATGAGTGCTTCATCAGCTTGTGTCAATGAATTTAAGTTTGTAGAAAAATATGGTGGAGAAAGAAGACACATTAGTTACTAACTTCAAATCAAAGTAGTAGAGGTAGAATTCCCAAGTTATTGGACCTCCAGTCTATAGGTCATGATCTCAAGCCTACTGCATGTGTTTTGTTGGGTCTTTTGGATGCAATACATGGATGATGCTTCCCAACTACATGGTTCTGAGTTCAGTCCCACAGCATGGCACCTTGAGCAAGTACCTTCTACTGTAGTCTCAGGCCAACCAAGGCCTTGTGAGTGGATTTGATCAGAGTGAAACTGAAAGAAGCCCATTGTGTATGTGTGTGTGTGAGTATATATCTATACATACAGACAGACAGATAGACAGATAGACAGATAGATATCCTTTCCTTAAATAAATATAAAATGTTTGTGAGTTTTGTTCCTGTTTACAACACATTCAGCCCAGCTTAATCCATAGTAACCTTTCAGCACGACCAGGCCTAACCTGTGACAAGTGATTTTATCTGATGGGTGTTTTTGTCAACTGGGGTCAATTTAGTGGTATTTTCTGTTTTTTTTCTTTTTGTTACAGGTAACCAGTTCACCAGGTCACCAATTCAGTGTTATCATTCACAGGTGTTCTTTTGTTTGGTGGGGGTACTATTTTAGGGCTAATGCATAACAATCTTTGGAGAGCTGCATGCATTCATAAACCTCACTGTATTTGTTTTCCCTCTTGCTTGTTTTGAAAGATGCTGCAATGATTCTTAGTCTTGCTGGTCCCAGGAAATCAAAATCCTCTGCATATTATTACACAGTATGTGACTATATCAGTATTTAGCAGCATTTTGATTATCATATTCACAGATAAAAAGTAAGGATTAACATGCAGTTTAAATGTTGTTCATGATATTTATATAATGTAAAAATGATGCATAGAACATACCTATAACTTTTTCACAGTCTCTAAACCTATTTTGCCTCAGCAACTCATGTTTAACATTGTCACCTGAGTTTCTTCTCAGCAAAGCATCCATCACCAGGCTGTATACGGATTTTAGATTAACAAAATTTAAAGAATAGTTTACAACTTCACAACATATATGTGACCTAAACTAACATATCTCACACATCAAATGCATCCCTATGGATTTTTTGACTATACTATCTGACAGCAATCTACTCCAGCTGCATTCAGAAATGCTCATGCTGTCACTAGAAAATCTTATATAACTAAGTGCCTGTGTTTATGAAATTATCGGATTTCATTATTTTCACTTCCAATTTATTTTCACTTTTTTACAACATTAAACTGTATGTTAACCAAAGTACCATTTCTTTTTTGTACCTCTTCTGCATCTACATGGGGTCTTTATTTAATTTTTTTTTTGTTTTTCTCTTTATCTGAAGAGTATCTTACTTCATTGTTCCAAACTAGAACACATCTCCTTCCTTGGTTCTCCACTACTCACTGATGCAGCATTCCAGAAGTTTCCCAAAACACTGAAAATTATCAAACTTGAAGGTATTTAGCTTTATTATTATTTTGGTTTGGCTCAGGTTCAGTCTTATTCCTGGTAGGATTTATGTAGGTAGTGGATTACTACCTGTAACCTTAGGTATCCACAAGTTTTCAGCTGTCTTTCAAGTGTTAAAAACCCTCCTGATAATCCATGCTGTCCCAAAGAGACAGACTTTCTGTAGGAGCTCTACTGGGCATTCTATTTCAATTTCTTTCAACCATTTGTCTATATCTTTGCTTACTGTTTCCAATGCATCAATTATTATAGGTATAACCTTTATTGTTCTCATGCTCCAAATTCTTCCTATTTCAAATTTTAAGGGATTGTATTTTTTTGTTTTTCATACTCTTTCTTTACGATCCTAGAATCAAACAGGCATGGTGAGTTGATCAGTAAGCAACTTCACTTTTCCTTATCTATCATTGTAATTTCTAGTCTTTTATTTTCTAACTTCTTGTCCATTTTGTCCCACAAAATCTTACATTCCTCTGACTCCAGTACATTTTTGACTCGGTGATTGTACCATATGCTTACAGCTTCAAATTCTTATTTCTGGCACAGTTTCCAGTGTAAAATTTTACAACTTGGTTGAGCCTCCATTTCTTATATTCTTCCTGAGCCTCCGTTTCTTATATTCTTCCTCCACATGTATTCCACTGTCTCATTCCAAAGTTATTATAACTACTACTATTATGATGATCATCATCATCATTATAGAAACAAGCTCAGATTTGGTCTTAATCCTGGTAGGATTTATGTGGGTAGCAGGTTACTACCCACAACCTTATGTATCCACACGTTTTTGACAGTCCTTCAAGTGCTTAGAATCCTCCTGATAATCTTTGCTTTCCGTAGGAGGCATTCTATTTCAATCTATTTCAGCCATTTGTCTATATCTTGGCAAAACCTCTTTTTTCATCCCATATTCTCTTCACTCAATTCATGAAGCCTCTTTTATTTGGCTTATTTGGCATCTTTTTCCCATTTCATTCTCTTTCTTTTACACTTTTGACTACGATTTTGGTCCTGATCAATAGCTTGATGATGACCTGCTGGGGATTGATCAGTTGCCTACCATGCGCGACAACTTCACTGTTAACAGTTCCAGTTGTGGTTATTATTTGATTTTGACATCACTCATTTAGAGGTAGTATTTGTAAGGTGTACAATCACTGATATTTTTATCATAACACCATCACCAGATGGGTTGCTAACCAAGACTCTGAGAGTTCACATCTGCCCTTGTGTACACTGTTTTTAGTGCCAGTTACATTCAATCCAGTGTTTTATATCTTTGTATTTGACATTTTCACTCGACGAGTGACAGGGACCTTCTCTTTGTGGCTGGAGACTTCAACGGTCATGTCGGACGTCGTGCTGGGGGCTTCCATGGCATACATGGAGGCTATGGCTTCGGTTCCCGCAACGAGGAGGGAACCAGACTGCTGGAGTTCTGTGATGCAACCAATCTTATGGTCTGCAATACCAACTTCAGGAAACCTGCCAGTCACCTAGTCACCTACCGCTCCGGCAGACACTCTAGCCAAATCGACTACATCCTCGCCAGAAATAGGGAAAGAGGGCGGCTTATAAATGCCAAAACCTACCCTGGCGAAGAATGTACCCCACAAC